>NC_079221.1:32233809-32326283 GCF_029633865.1 Lampris incognitus | reverse complement strand
TGAAATCACAATACCTGTGAAGGACATAAAATCAGTTTTAAACTTCGTGTACTGAAATTTAGAAAAATAATTTCTCTGAATGTCTTTCAAAGTACTTGTTTTAGATAGTGTGCCACAGGTGTCATGACAGATGCGTCAGTTTGTGCATATACTATGTGTGTATGATATTGAGAGTATATAAAATTAAAAAGTCCTCCGGGTAGCGTGGTGGTCTATTCTGTTGCCTACCAAGATGGGGATTGCCAGTTCGAATCCGCGTGTTATCTCTGGCTTGGTCGGGCATCCCTGCAGATACGGCTGGCCGTGTCTGCGGACGGGAAGCCGGAGGTGGGTATGTGTCCTGGTGTCTGCACTGGTGCCTCCTCTGGTCGGTCGGGGCGCCTGTTCGGGGGGGGGGGGACTGGGGGAAATAGCGTGACCCTCCCACGCGCTACGTCCCCCTGGTGAAACTCCTCACTGTCAGGTGAAATGAAGCGGCTGGCGACTCCACATGTATCGGAGGAGGCATGCGGTAGTCTGCAGCCCTCCCTGGATCAGCAGAGGGGGTGGAGCAGCGACCGGGATGGCTCGGATGAGGTAACTGGTCGGATGCAATTGGGGTGAAAAAGGGGGAAAAGTCCAAAAAATAAAAAATAAATAGATAGAAACAGAAGTACATATGAAGAAGTGCATAACAGAGTGTGTGTATGACCCAGTGTGTCTATGATTGTGAGGTGGATATTGGCTTTACAAAACTGCACTCTGCAGAGGGAGTGGGGTGGGTGGTGGGATTGCAGAGGTCCATTTTGAGGAATTGGCGGTGGGAGATGACCCGGGAGGGAGGGGGGGGGGTTAATGTCAGTGCACCTGCTCTTAAAATACATATACACGGAAACTTTTATCGGATTTCTCTTAAGTGTCCCATGTGAGCATGTCTCTGAGTCAAACTCCAGTTATGGCGAAACTCCACATGTGACACGTGCCTCCGTCGCTGTGCAGTTTCTGCTTTTCCTCTTTTGTCACATGAACCTCTGACAAATGTTCCGCAGAATTATCTTTTAAAGAAGCATTAGTAATTAACTAAGGGTGTTAGCTGGTTTGAACATTCAGGGCTGCTTCTCCCATCAGGACTAAATCCGATCAAAAGTGGTTCTGGATGACTATGAATTACTTAAATCATGATGATGACAAGATTGCTCGCCGCACATCACCCACTTACCGCCACAGGCAGGGGACTAAACTCTGTGCCGTCTCTCTTTCTATTCACACATTTAATTACCAAAACACCGAGAGGCATGAAGGGATGCCGTGAACTATGAAATATACTTCCTATCTGTTTGACAAGCGGACATTTGCTGACAGTTTGTTGGGTTGAAGTGTTTGCACTTAAGGGAAGGAAACATCATCCACAGTTAGGTCATGTTTTAATTTTAGGGAAATCGAAACTTGTCCTTGTGGCACACCGCCGACAGACACACACATGCACGTGCATCCGGGCGCAAACTTGTGTGCACTCACAGAAACACACACACACACACACACACATACACACACACATACACTGAACCCATTGCCCTAGTTGAGAGATGTTGAGTCAAACACACACACTACCTGACTAAGCAGCCCAACAGCTATATCCGGACTCACTTGGAAACACACACACACACACACACACACACACACACACACACACACACACACACATGTGCGCACACGCAAAGACACACAGACACAGGTAGACATGCAGACAGACATTAGATATGTACCAGCAGCGGCTATTTGTGGGCTAGTGGGTAAATAATACATTTTCATCAGGTCAACAGCCTGGATATGTTTTCTTAAGCCGATCTGTCTGTCTGTCATTTCCTGCCCACGCATGTCCATCCCTCATGTGGCGCTCACTCTCATTAATGTGAAAAATTAGTGAAATTAATTAATATCAAGAAATACTGAACAGTGAGAAAATACACTGTGTGCGATGTCACACGGCCTGTGAGAGAGAGCGAGATAGCGCGAAAGAGAGAGAGAGAGAGAGAGAGAGAGAGAGATTGAAAGAGAGATAGAGATAGAAAGACACACACACACACACACACACTCAAGCCCACAGACTCACAAATGCACATGCACACACATAGGTAGTCATCTGAACTATCCTACTGCTTTAAATAAGATAAAATAAATAAAGATAATAATAATGATAATAACAATAGTTAAATAATAAATAATTAACAAGTACTACTGGTAACTGATTACCATCTGGTTGTTTATACTGCACCTGTATATGTTCTGATTCCTTGTATCTGTCTATGTATAAGCACATGTTCAGTATGTGTTCTGATTTCTTGTTCTGTTTGTAATGACTGCTTTGGCAGTACAAGTGCCTATTTGTCGTCATGCCAATATAGCACTTCTGAATTACAATTTGAAATTTGTCAGAGAAAGAGAGAGAGAGAGAGTATGTCCCCCTTTCCCAGGGCTTCTTGGATACCAGAGCCAGGCTTCAAAACCATCAGCACTACACTGTCTCCCATCTGCCAAAGTGATCTTTCTCTCTTTTTCACACACACACACACACACACACACACACACACACACACACACACACACACACACACACAAACGGCGGTGTGAAACACCCCACTGTTTTCACAGAGGTGAGAAGACGGCTGTAAACTTTCTAATGTCCAAAACTTCTGTCGGTCAAAGTGTTTTACAGACACACACCCACAATGACGGACACATTTGTTTGGTGTGCCTCTGAGAGATAGAGCGATAGAGGGGACAGCGGAGAGAGGGAGAGAGAGAGAGAGAGAGAGGGAGAGAGACGTGTGGAGGGAGGAAGAGGTGTTAAACAACAGCAGCTACTCTTGTTACTTTGTTAAAAGTGGCTCTTTGAAGTGAAGTCACGTGTTACTTCAGTATGTCAGTTTACATATATATAGTATAAAGAAGTTGACTTAGTGGAATACTCGAATAAAACCAAATGAAATGAAGGAAAAAAAAAGAAAAAAAACCAAAAAAAAAAAAAAAAAAAAAAACAAACAAAAAAAAACCCCAAAAAAACCCCACAAAAAACAAAAAACCCCAAAAACCCCCAAAAAACCAGGCATCACAGCGTTGTGTAGGTAGGAAGTGTAAGAGTGTCTAACAGTATGTAGAAGAGTAGCAAGTGATCCTAGTGTGTCTACTTTTTTAGATCTATTGTTTAGGCAAGTGAATAAAGAATTAAGGGAACAACATTGAATTCTCTGTACAGACTTCAAAACATTTTGTTACTGTACTGGTTGAGTAACATTTGTGAATGTACTATATATATATTTCTAAATACAGGTACATTTTTACATGCTGTACACGTTTGTTTGACCTCACGATCATTTTGTGAGTATTTGCACTTTCTGCAGTGAACTGGGTGAGTTGTAATTTCAGGTATGGAGTACTGAGCAAAGACAAATGACAGGCATTTCCACTACATCAAAATGAGTCAAATACTGCAGTGCTCGTCTGTGTCGGAGCGAGTGAGGAAGGATTTAGAAAACAGGCATGGAAGGAAGAGCCGAGGAGGGTAAGATGTGAGGATGTGGGGGGGCGGTGCGAGCGAGAGAGAGAGTCAGAGAGAGACAGAAACACAGAGAAACAGGTGACCTCTTGGGTTGATATGAGTGAGGATACAGTGAATTAGCTAACACTTTCACTTTTTGTTGTTGCGATATTTAGTTTTGTTTTAGATTTTTCCCCCGCTCTTTTTCTCCCAAACTGCATCTGGCCAATTAGCCCACTTTCCCGAGCTGTCCCGGTCGCTGCTCCACCCCCTCTGCAAATCCGGGGAGGGCTGCAGACTACCACATGCCTCCTCTGATACATGTGGAGTCGCCAGCCGCTTCTTTTCACCTGACAGTGAGGAGTTTCACCAGGGGGATGTAGCGCGTGGGAGGATCTGAATGGTTTCCCCCTCCCCCTCGAACAGGTGTCCCGACAGACCAGAGGAGGCGCTAGTGCAGCAACCAGGACACATACCCACATCCGGTTTCCCACCCGCAGACACGGCCAATTGTGTCTGTAGGGACGCCCGACCAAGCCGGAGGTAACACGGGGATTCGAACCAGCAATCTCCGTGCTGGTAGGCAGCAAAATAGACTGCTACACCACCTGGACACCCCGGAAGTGTTTTTTTTTTATGGGAATCTCCATTCAGCTTTTCTTATTCCCAACTTCAAATGTGTATAAGAATAGCATTTTTAAACAAACTTCCTCCTTAAATTGTAGCCAGAATTCCTCACTCGGAGCATGCAAAACTTGAAACATGACAAGGCAGACAGTATGCCGAAATTAACCAGCAAAAAATTGAAAAAAAGTTCATTTACCATAGCACATGGATGCAAACAAAGGCAACATACTAGAAAAGGAGTGAGTGTCCTTTGCTGGAGAGAAAACAGAAGAGCAGCTGCAGATCTAGTTGAAAACGCTGCCGCTCGTAGCGTAACAAAACCTAGACGATGTGATGACGTAACTCTTGTTCTGGTCTCATGACACCAGCCGCCGAGTCCAGTCAGAGCTGAACTTAAGGTACTCCACTTCATATACAGATCATTGAACCATCCCTCCGTCCTGATCTGATTACACCTCACGTTCCAAGCACATGCCCTTCATTAACACCATGCCGGCTTCTCATCAATCCCCAGAATTAATAATGATCAAAAAAATAAATAAATAAGAATCAGCAGGAAGTAATGAAGTGGAGGAAGCAGGACGTGACAGACGCAATTCCTGCATCTACTTGAGTGGTAGACATGGTTGAATTTTGGCCAAGCCCACGTTGGTCAACCAATCCTTCATGATGTCGATTAATGTATTATTTTGTATTTCCTTTTGATGTAAAATGTGTTGAGACACTCCTGTGATTAATGCACTTTAAATAAACTTGACTTGCTGTCATGTGACACGGTCAACCAATTGCAAAGCAGCATGGGGCTGGAACCGGCCAGCCAGCCTTTACAAACTGTCTGCAAGTGAGACTTTGCAGACGGTGTGTAAAGGCTTGCTGGCCGGTTGCTGGCCAACACAGCACTTTCTTTGCCATGTAAATATGCAATCACAAGGCAGCAGAATGGCCTTTACTGCCGAACGCACACTGACGCTATGAGTCAGTCAATGTATCAAGTCCGGCTTTAGTGTCAAGCTCATCTGGGTGGCGGGGATTGAGTTGCAGGTTTCAACCCCTGTCTAAGTGCCGATCCCCCTGAGAGAGGATAAGGTGAGTGTGCCTGGCTCAGACAAAGATCTCCAGAGACAGACAGACAGACAGACAGACAGACAGACAGACAGACAGACAGACAGACAGACAGACAGACACACCAGACTTAAATGCAGGGTTTAGAAGAGAAGCAAACAGAAATGAGGTACAGAGGAGAGAATACGAGTGGTACCTTGGCAAAGAGGCGTACTGACGCTCTACCTCTTCATAACGCGGTGCCAGCCGATGGTCTGTCCCTCTGCCCGGCATCTGGTCAAAAGAGATCAACGGTTAGTGTGTGTGGACTCCATGAGTGTGTTTGTGTGTGTGTGTATATACAATAGAGTTTCTTTCAGACACTACTTTCAGATGTGAAATATAGCAAAATTATGTATATATTTCCAAGTGAAAGAACCCATGACTTGCAAAACTGTCAGTGTTTTGCTAACTGTTTGTGTGTGTGTGTATGTGTGTGTGTGTATGCGCATCTGTGTGGTTGTGTGCACATATTTTTTGTGAACAGCACTTCCTCATAAGCCCCCTCATCTTTGTTTTCTTGGTGTGTGTGTGTGTTTGTGTGTGTGTGTGTTTGTGTGTGTGTGTGTGTGTGTGTGCGTTTGCAGGATATAGGGGTAATTTTGGTTGACAAAGGCTAATTATTAGGGATTTAAAGTTAGAGTTTCAGTCTTGTGGGGTTTGTTGGGGGGAATGGAGGGGGGTGGGAAGGTTGAATGAATATGTGTGTATGTGTGTGTGGTATCTTCAGCCTTATTAGGTTAACTCAAACAGGATGAAGTCGTGACAGACACATGCACACGTGTGCGCGCGCACACACACACACACACACACATACACACACACACACACACACACACAGAAACATACAGGTTCCAATTTAGGGTAAAAAAAAGATTAACTCGGGCTACCATTACATCAGCTGGCAATACAATCTTTCTTTCTCCCGCTCCCCTTTCCCTCATTCTTTTCTGTTTCCTCATTGTGGTTCTCACTGTTTCTTCTCATTTCATTGCCGCCCCCCACCTTATTCCCTTTCTTCTCCCTTCATCTCTCTCTCTCTCTCTCTCTCTCTCTCTCTCTCTCTCTCTCTTCTCTCTCTCTCTCTCTCTCTCTCTCTCTCTCTCTCTCCCCCCCTCCCAGAGATTATCCTGGTCTATTCAGTAGGGAAAATCAAACTGCCGTGCGGTTCCTTCAAGAAGCCGTCCTAAACCCCAAACATCAACAAGCTCCATTTACACATGTACGTGCACACGCACAGACACACACACACACAATAAAAAGACCTTTCTTTCTTGCAAAATGCAGCAGGTATTGAAAATGAGACTCTTTAATCTATGGGGGGAGAGAAAGAGAGAGAGGGGGAGAGAGAGAGAGAGAGAGAGAGAGAGAGAGAGAGAGAGAGAGAGAGAGAGAGATTTTTGGTAGAGAGAAAAAAGTAAACAGAAAGTATTTGAGAGGGGAAAAGACGCGCAGACAATTAGAAGATACAGGCACCCAAGAGTTAGTCAGGCACAGCAACAACAGACAGACAGATGTACTGACGGTGACTACACACTGTATGGTGGGTCACCTACATGCATGGTCAACTAAGAGAAGACCACATAGCAATCATCCAGTACCCCTTAAGCATCATATTAGTAGTTTTCTTTGTTCTTTTCCCCCCTTCCTTTTTCATCTCCATGTGGCATATCAAATTCCCTATTCTTCCTAGGCCACACCACTGCAACACCCCCACAGTGCTTGCAGAGGGTTCGGCCTTCCACGTGTAACCTGCGATAAACGGGGTCGTCCAACCACTATTTTTTCACCTGCCAACTGTAGGTTAATCCCGGAAAAGGCAACATATGCGGAAGCCCACTGTTTCTAAATGATCCAGGCCCAACTATACACACACCACACCAAATGTAGGAGCCAAACATTGCAATGTTGACACGTTAGCCCCCAACCAGCTTTAACCTATATTACTCTTGAATTGTGTTGTGTCTTGAGCATAAAGTCACATTTATGATATGTGAAAAAACTGACTCCATTCTTCCATCCGTTATCCAAGCCGCTTATCCCAATTGGGATTGCGGGATGCTGGAGCCTATCCCAGAGTCATTGAGCAGCAGGTGGGGAGACACCCTGGACACCCGCCAGACCATCACAGGACCGACATACACACACACATTCACACATAGGGACAATTTAGTACGGCCGATTCACCTGACCAACATGTCTTTGGACTGTGGGAGGAAACCGGAGCACCTGGAGGAAACCCACGCAGACACGGGGGAGAACATGCAAACTCCACACAGAGGATGACCTGGGATGACCCCCAAGGGTGGACAACGCCGGGGTTCGAACCCAGGACCTTTTTGCTGTGAGGCGACCGCATTAACCACTGCGCCGCCGTACTGCAAAACTGATTCTAATTCTAAAAATTAATAGATAAATATTTGCAAGCTTTGAGAAAGAGTATTTGCACCTTTTTACCAAAACATGCAAAACATCACATTTTACATCATTATAGTATCTGAGACAGGATGATGACGTCAGCCATACCTCTGGAAATCAAATGGCATACTGCTTCTCTGACAGTGACTTTAAACTTCTGCTCCCAAGCAAGACACAAAATGATGAGGAGCGACCATATACTCCACATGAGGACTGATGGGGCTAGATTTTACTGCTGAAACGTGTGTCTGTGTGTGTGTGTGTGGTGTGTGGACAGGAACAGAGACAGCACAACACCAGACCCAGAGCTTTATCACCAATGCAGAAATAGTTGAGAATTACACACTAAAGTTTATAGCTTTTTTTTTCCATTTCTTGGTTCTACTTTGTTTTTTCTGTCTTCTTCTCCCCTTCCCTCTTCTCTCCTTCCCTCTCCCTTTCTCTTCTGACAATTCATAGATGGTAAAACATATTCCTTTAATGATAAACTCTTCATAGCCTCAATATCAGAGAGGGGGGGGGAGGGAGAGAGAGAGAGAGAGAGAGAGAGAGAGAGAGAGAGAGAGAGAGAGAGAGAGAGAGAGAGAGAGAGAGAGAGAGAGAGGAGAGAGAGAGAGAGAGAAAGAATTGGGAGGTGGAGGAAGACAGAAGGAGACGTTAGGAGAAAAAAGCTGAGGACAAGTGAATAAAGGAGACGAGAGGGAGATCAGAGTCAATGAGACACTTAGAAGCGAGAGAAAATGGGTTAGAGTGAATGAAGCGAAGGAAGGGCAGCGAAAAAGAGGGATATTAGGGAGTCATTGAGGAGTCAGGAGCCAGAAAGAGTCCAGGGGACAGAGAGGAAAACGGGGGGTGGTGAGGCTATATAAAATGTCAGGGCAGATAAAGGGCTGATGAGCAGGAGAAGTGGAGGGAGGAGAAATTGGATATTATGACATCACTATGACATCATTTTAACGAGACGTGGGGTAGGCACAGAGGTCCAAGGTGTGGGGGGGCATACTACCGGGGCGTTAGTGGAAGACAGGAAAGAGATGATAAAAGGAGAAAAACGACAAAAGACGACAAGCAGGGAACAGTGGGAGGAAGGATGGTAAGGGAGCTGATAACAGCGGTCTCAAAACCAACGATGATTATAATGTTTATGTAAAAAGTGTAAAGTCTTTTAACACCTTACAACAGCATATACTGTTTTACAATTAATTAATATCGACGTGTCTTCCATGCCAAACACAAGATATTGGGATAAACCTTCAGTTTTGAAATCTCAACAGTTAAGCAGTTATAGACATTTGCAATGCTCAAGTTTAGCGATATTTATGATAGTTTAATATCGTCAATGAGGAAGTAAATTGTAATCTTGCAATATCTTTAAGATTACGCTTGTATTTTAATTTTTAACCAACGTAATGAAGACGTTTTCCAGTGACATATAGCAAGGCCATAAAGGGTCGAGTGCCTTGCTCACAGGTACATGGCTGCTGCAGGGAGGTGAACTCGTGGAATTTCAGGTACAGGATGTAATAATGCTACAAGAGACACATTCTCACATGCCACTGGCGAACGGAGGTCTGAAAACAAGTCAAAAATGCCGATGAAATAGCGTCTAGTAATCACACCAATGCACGAGCAAGCAGAGCAGATGATCTCAGTATCAGATCTGCTGCCAGCAAGGAGGACTGAGGGAGGCCCTCGCAGTCTAACCAGCCCATGAAACACAAGATTAGCTAAAGATTATACAGCTCAACAAGAATTCTCATCATTACTTGCCTGTGCGTCAGTGTCCTGTTTCGCCTCGACTCGGCCAGTGGCCTATTACCTCATTCTCCATCAGACTACTTGAGAAACTAGCACTCTTGTTGTTCCTTTTTAGCACACAAATAAATCAAATTCTCGACTCGTCCTGTTCCATTACTCCAGGGGTATTTTTGAGTAAAGATATCGCCTGTTTTCACTAAAAGAAAAAACAAGAAACAAACCCGAAACTGTTCGTTTGTGATGGATGGCCTGGATTGCCATGGTAGCAATAGCCTGAATGGGTAAATGGGTTCAGAAAAGAGAAATGGGTACAGAAAACAGAAATGCACATTGAAGGGATACACACCATCTGCTTTAAATACCCTCCAAGTTTGGTCAAGTGATGGATTCAGGGACTGATCAGCGCCACCACACGCTACTGACCATCTACAGAACATGTTGTCTTGTCATGCACTGCTGAAGGTGAATTTTAGTAGAGAAATGTGCTATCTGAGCATGTATGTGGATTGTGGGGGGGGCATGGTGCTGCAGTGGTTAGCGCGGTTGCCTCACAGCAAGAAGGTCCTGGGTTAAAACCCTGGGGCGGTCCAACCAAAGACATGTAGGTCAGGTGAATCGGCCGTATTAAATTGTCCCTAGGTGTGAATGTGTGTGGGCCCTGTGATGGCCTGGCGGCCTGTCCAGGGTGTCTCCCCTCCTGCTGCCCAATGGCTGCTGGGATAGGCTCCAGCATCCCCACAACCCAACTGGGATAAGCAGCTTGGATAATGGATGGATTGTGTGTGTGTGTGTGTGTGTGTGTGTGTGTGTGTGTGTGTGTGTGTGTGTGTGTGTGTGTGTGTGTGTGTGTGTGTGTGTGTGTGTTTGAGAGTGAGTGACTGAGGAAGGGTCAATGTTTCGGTTTTTCTTCTCAAATATGAGAGAGTGAATGTGCAACAGAGTGAGAAAAGGGGAGCGCGAGAGAGGTAAACAGAGGGAGAGAAAGGGTGTGTGTGTGTGTGTTTTTTCATGCATATGGATCACGAACAGATTAGATCAATGGGCCTTACTGTGTGCTGCCACAGGCTGAGTAAACACAAACAGATGAGTGTGTGTGTCTTTGCGTGTGTATTTCTTAGTGTTAGCCCAGTGTTCATTAGCCATGCCCAAAGTGGAGAGGTAGAGAAAGAAAACAAATAACTGATCACTATGCGCGTGGACACACACACACACACACACACACAAACATTTATTCACATGTACAGTGAAATATACACATGCACAAACAATCAATCAACACACACATACAAACATTTATTCACATATGCACACATACAGGGAAATATACAGACTCGTGCATATACACACACACCGTGCACGCACGCACCCTGGGTTTGAGCCCTTCCCTTCTACATGGAAGGATACCTCCATATATGGACACCTCAGGAGAGGACTAGGCTACGGGAGTAAACCCCGACAGAAAATCAACGTCCACAGTGCTGTTGATTTTTGTTTTTCTTGCCCTTTTGTATCTGTTTAAGTGGGAGAGTACTGCTGGCATCGTGTGGCTGCCGCTTCTCCCTCTCGTAGCCCCCCTTCCCATCTACCCCTGTATGTCTGTGCTATGTTTATCTGTTATCTTGTTTCACCCCATCTACTGTAAAGCAACTTTTGAGTGTTAGAAAAGCGCTATATAAGATTGATCTATTATTATTATTATTATTATTATTATATAGAGTCTGCATGTTCTCCTGCAGGTACTTTGCCTTTCACTCAACAGGACTCATGTCAGGTGAGCAGGGTTGGTGTGGGTGGTGTGTGAATGACGGGGAACCCTGCTGCTAGCCCTGGTAGCGCAGGCAGCAAAACGTCACATTTATTTTGTGACAAACAAGAATGGTTGAGAGATGACCCGGATCTCACCCCTAACTTTACCTGCCTCTATACTAATGCCTTAACCACCCTCCTGCTGCAAGAACTGAACACTAAGTACTAGAAACCCCTATACCTATACTAGAAACCCCTATACCTATACCAGAAACCCCTATACCTATACTAGAAACCCCTATACCTATACCAGAAACCCCTATACCTATACTAGAAACACCTATACCTATACCAGAAACACCTATACCTATACCAGAAACCCCTATACCTATACTAGAAACACCTATACCTATACCAGAAACACCTACATCTATACTAGAAACACCTATACCTATACTAGAAACCCCTATACCTATACCAGAAACACCTATACCTATACTAGAAACACCTATACCTATACTAGAAACCGCTATACCTACACATGCTCACACACACAAGAGGTAAGGGCAATGGAAGGGTGAATGGTAAATGCTGCTTGTCAGAAGTTAATAACTAGAAAACAACATATTCACCCAGAACAATCTTTCTCAGCTAAGTAACACAGCACATTAAGAAATACCCTGTGTGTGTGTGTGCGCAACTCTGAGGGTGTGCACTGCAGAGGAGGTGAAATAGGAGCTATGAAAAAAGCCATCCACTACATTGTGGAGACTAACACCTCAATCTAATGCACAGTTCAAGTGATGGACAACCTAAATGAACTGGGGATGGGGGGTGGGGGTTTGGGCTAAGGGTACATCTGTCACCATCTTACAATGCTGTGAGTGCACCTCTTCCCCAATCCTCTGTGAATAGTACACAGGGCCACTGTAAATCTAGTTAATGTTCATGGTAATTTGCATATGAACCAAACGTTGGTTTTGGTTGTTATGCAACTGTATTGTTTATAAGGGTGGGGATACCTGCAGTCAGTTAAAAGGGTGGGGATAGCTGCAGTCAGTTATAAGGGTGGGGATACCTGCAGTCAGATGAAACTGATGAAACTTAGATGAGTGATGAAACATTTCTCCCACTAAACGCCGTGTCCAAATGGACTGATTCACCTTTCTGTGATTTTCTTACCTGGATTACTGAGCCTGCATAATCTTTATGCAGGCTCAGTTAAATGTATTAATTGTTTTTTGGACTCCCCCCCCCCCTTTTTCCCCCAACTGTATCCAGCCAATTACTCCACTCTTCTGAGTCATCCCGGTCGCTGCTCCACCCCCTCTGCTGATCTGAGGAGGGCTGCAGACTACCACGTCTCCTCTGATACACGTGGCGTCGCCAGCCACTTCTTTTCACCTGACAGTGAGGAGTTTCTCCAGGGGGACGTAGCGTGTGGGAGGATCACGCTATTCTCCCCAGTCCCCCCCGAACAGGCACCGACTAGAGGAGGCGCTAGTGCAGCGACCAGGACAGAAACCCACATCTGGCTTCCCACCCTCAGACACGGCTGATTATGTCTATAGGGATGCCCGACCAAGCCGGAGGTAACACAGGGATTCGAACCGGCGATCCCCCTGTTGGTAGGCAACAGAATAGACCGCTACGCTACCCGGATTCCCACATGTACTCATTTTTACTAGATTATGTAAACACAGCGTTTAACTTGTCTGAAACTTTTTGTTAATGGAAATAATTCCAGCACAGCAATCTCAGTAACAGCAGAAAAATCCATCTTCTTTAAGTAGCTACTGGATGATAAGTCATGATGTTCAAGTATGACAACTGTTTTACAGCATCCTTTTAAATATGATAGATACCCTAGGCACCACTGTGTACTACTAACATAATTTGCTGTTTGTTCCTCCTGATGTCACTATTCATAATTAACAAACCTTTGATCAAAAGTGTGTAAATGTATGTGAGCTGAGTGACAGGCTAGCTAACCACTCCACTTGTCTGTATGTCAGTCAATTGCGCTAATGCTAATAGCAGAACAGATGGAGGGGCCATGTACTTTATTACTGAGTGTGCATGAATATCGAGAGGAGAGAGAGAGTGAGACATAAGGAGAGAGAGAGAGAAATGGAGTTCAACAAAAAAAAATGAGAGACGGATACAGAGAGGAGTAGGGCTGAAAACAGAGAGAAATAAAGAAAAAAGGAGAGAGAGAGAAAAGACGGTTAGGGGGACATTCATAGACTCAGTGTTCACTGTTGTGACAGGAGCAGGAACGAGGGCACACACTGTGACAGAGCAACTAGTGTGGGACACTCATTGTTTATTTTATTATTTGTTACACACACACACACACACACACACACACACACACACACACACACACACACACACACACACACATTATTCTCTCCCCTCCTATGAAACGCATGTACCTTGCTCATCCAGACTCATGCACGCTCATGCACACACTCCAACTCACGCACACAGATGTGTAGTCTTTCATTCTTCTACAAATAGCTGGACAATACTGCGCACCTCTCTCTCTCTCTCTCTCTCTCTCTCTCTCTCTCTCTCTCTCTCGCTCGCTCTCTCTCAAACACTCATACAGACACAGGAAAAAAAGAAAGACATGTGCTTTTACTTTCATGCACACAGGCAAAGATACACACTCCCTCCTGCAGACGGCTGTGACAGCAGCGTAGTGTACTGGTGGGGTAATGGCCTAGTGAAAAACCATTTCACGGCATAGCGAGCAAAAGAGAGGCAGAGAGGAGAGGGGGAAATCAACCAGAAGAGACTGAGACACAGAAAGAGACGAGACTGAGGAAGAGAAACACACACACACACCCACACACAGAAGTGGTGTGTGCGCAACCACACATAAAGAGTGTGTGCAAGGGCTGTGTAAGTAGCAGACATACACAGTGGGGTTTACACATTCTCTCTCTCTCTCTCTCACACACACACACACACAGATGGAGCTCATCTCTCCTTGACGTGGACCCTTCAATTTACCCATAAAACTCACCAACCCATCACTTCGAAGGCTGACAAAAAAACTCACAGAGTCTGTGTTTCTTTTGCTCTGTCCCTTTCTAACACACAAACATGCACGCACGCATGCATGCACGCACGCACGCACGCACGCACTTGCTTGCTTGCTGGTAGTCCATCGAGTCCGATGATGACATCCCTCCCTGGTAATGGTGTGTTCTTTGATGACTGTAGAGTCCAATTCCACATCCACATGTTGTTTTATTGCGCGTTGGGCATATGAAGTCAGAGTTAGTGGGGGCAGGTATGGTTGTGTGTCTCCTTAGTCTTTTTTGTTGTTCTTTCACATTCCTCTCAATTTCCAGCTGTTCTATACCTCTGTGGCAGATCTCCCGCCAGTTGGAACGGTTGATGGTAGCTTGCTCCAGTCTCAAGTGGTCAATACATCACTTCTTCAGCGATGTTTTTAGCTGGTCTTTGTATGGTTTCTTCTGACCACCTGCAGACCGGCAGCCCAGATGAAGCTGCCCATACAGGACTTGACATGGCAGGCAGCCTTGAGACATACTGATGACATGCCCAAGTCAGCGCAGTTGGTGTTCAGTGACCATGGCTTCTATGCTCTTTCAGTTTGTCCTAGCAAGAATCTCAGCACGAAGAACACGGTCCCGCCACGTGATCCCTATGATTCGCTGCAGACACCTTGTGATGCAAACGGCGTTGTAAATGGCAATTCTGTGTGCAGGTGGAGGTGTTTGTTTTGGAAGCCCTTAAGTTGGAATTTGCAGAAGCCTACAGAGGCTTGTTTGATTCTATTATGAGTTCCATGATCAGTGTTGCAGCCCTCAGAACGGATGCTGCCCAGATATTTGAAAGATGGAGCAACTGAGAGTGGTTGGTGTTCTATAGTGAAGACAGGCATAGTGGGTGGGGGGCTGGACCTCCATTGGCATAACACCTCAGTCTTGGTGGTGTTGACTGATAGACCCAGCCTGCTGTAGGCATTCACAACTGCACCAAGGAGAGTTTGCAGGTCTTCTAGTGTGTGAGCTACAAGAGCGAAGTCATGTTTGAGAAATGAGAGTATTTGGTGGTCGCTCACTGCATCAACAAGACCGCTCAGACTGCTTGGGCCTCGCTCTCTCTTTCCCCTCTCTTCATCCATCCTCCTCCTCCTCCCCTTCCCCCCAGCCGCATGTCTGCATCTTGCTGCTGCATGTCTGCATCTTTTTGTCTCATTTTTCCATTAGCTCCCCCTCTCCTTCTGATTCCCTTTCCCCGCCCCACCTCCTTCTAAATATAATCCCCCAAGTATGAGTCCCTCACCTTCTCCAAGTGCTTTTACTTTTCCTCTCTGTCTTCTCCAACTTCTGCCACAATGTGTTAGCCCTCCTTTCATTTGGTTGGTTGTCTGAACTACTCTGACCTGTGGCACACATCTTCCTGCTTGCTTTTCCCAAACTCTTCTTACCCATCCTTCTATTATCCATTCATCATGTATCACTAATCCCAAATGTCTGGTGTTTTCCTCCTCCCTCTCCTTTACTTTCAAGATGTGATTAAGTCTCTATCAGTTCTCTCACCTCTGCTCCCTTCAATCTCTCCCTCTCTCTCTCTCTGTAGCCTTGCCCCTTCCTCTGTCTCCCTTCCCTCGGTCCTCTCCCACAATCACCTCCCCTCCTCAACAGGGGCAGAGTGGGGGGTAGGGTGTGTGTGTGTGTGGGGGGGGCTTCTTGGGCTCCAGCCCTGAATGTTTTCTCAAAAGCCCTGAATCTTTTAGGTTTTAAAAATAAATTCAACTTTGTGTCATTTCCCCTCTGTCTTTCTGACTGGACCGGCACATCAACGGAGCAAAAGTACTGTTACTGGGGAAATATCGCCATCTCTATGTCCACCCTAACATGGTCATGGGGTGGGGGTGGGGGGGTTTGTCTTGTGTGTGTCGTGTTTTATTCAGCCGTTTCACTTTGGTGAGCAAGCTTGCTAGCTACTTAGCTAACTATCTATGGACATACGAAAGTTTTTCATGAGGAGTCAACCTCAGCCGCATCCACAGAAAGTGGTTCAGCAGCATCAGCACCAGCCGGTGAACCACAGACAGAAGTTTTTTCAGCTTTGTGATTCCGCAGCTGTAACACTTAGGCTAGTCACCTCACCTACTCACTGCTACTACAAACCATGGATACATAGTACAAACATTAAGCAACACAACTTCACTCCGTAAATCGGTGCCAAATGCCATCAAATCTAATACACAGACGTCCCACCCCCCTCCGACACCAAATTCTTTGTGAAACAGTTGTCAGTAAGATGAGTTATGCTGCTGTCAAGTTTGTTTACATCAGGTATGCCGTAGACAATGACTGTGGCATGCAGTGCTAACAACTCTTTTGGATAATGTTACATTAAAAGTCAAAAGTCTTTACTTATATGAACATAAATAAACTAAACTTTACTAAGAAACTGGAAATATGTTGCTGTAGATTAACCCACAGCCCACAGGACTACAACATAAACCCTGTTGTGTTTTTTAGCCTATATTTGTTTACATTTTGGAAAATTAAGTATGCTGAATTAGCTATTATAAATTCCTGTTTGCCACATACCATTGGATGGACTGACAACTATCACTGGATTACTTTGATACTGAAGACAACTTACACGTGATGATTCCCAGGCAGGTTTTGGAGCTATAAGGAGCTTCCTTTTTCTCTGATTTCTATGCAGATTTATGGAAGTTTATTTGTAATGGACACCGGACAATATTGCATTCTTTGAAAGTGTAAGTCACACTGAATCTAAAAATACATGTCATGTCTGTGTGCTCAGGTTTAACTGAATTATGACTCCGATTTCTGATGCAAAAATTGACAGTGACGTGATGTCTGATGTGCATTTGTATTTGGTATAAAATGCGAGTTTTAGATATTGATATTTGACAACTGGTCAGACAAAAAATTAGCTTATTCAGCTAGTTTGGTTTGGAGATTAGTTTGAGTGTTTTGATGCAATATGTGAATAAATGTAACTAGTGATATAAGACACGAGTAGCTCTCCCTAAATAAGTCTTATATAATTTGAGTAAATGTTCTTCTGTTAGCCTAAAATTCAATTCAGAGTATTGACGATAACATTTACTTGGCATTGTTGGGGATCCTTGATTTCCAATTAGAGCAGGCCAGATTATTATGGCATGGATTCAAATATAGACGATTTGTCAGCTAACCATTCACCGTGTGAACTGTACTCCATCATAGCATAACAAAAATAGGTTTCAACCTTAGTAATGCTGTTAACGCCAAATTCCTACCCTACCTATGATATATAACTTAAAAATAGTAATATCAGACAATTTGTGCCTCTTTTTAGGTATAGGAGTGAAAATTAGATATCGTCCACACTTGTGTGTTATGGTTTCAGAATGATGAAGATGGTTGGAGAACCATTAGATACAAAATAGGATGTAGGCTCTACAGGATGATTTTTTTTTCCTGGGTAACTATCACGTTTTTCCTAAATGATGATGATTTTTAAGCATTCTATTGTCTTAAATGGTTTGACAAATAGTGCATTTTGCTACCGTAAACAGGAGGAAAGTCTCCCCATGGGGGCATGCCCCTGGGCTAAGCCCCAAATGTTTACAACGTCTGGCTCTGCCCCTGCTCCTTTCCCTTACTCCTCCACCATACATCCTCTACCTCTCTCTCTCTGTCTTGCTCTCCCCATCTGTCTTCCTCTCACTCCTGATGTCCCTTTCTCCTTCTGGAAATCAATAGCAAAAGAAAGGGTTCTCTACCCCCCCCCCCCACACACACCCACACGCGCGCGCCTCCCTCCCTGGCGGGTGCAGAAATCAATGAATAAGGAAAGCCTGGTTCTAATCCATATCAGTCATATCGTTCTGCTCAGCCAGCACTTTGGACCAACTCAATTAAAACACAGCTCTGAAGAGACTGCGGTTTGTGTGTGTGTGTGTGTGTGTGTGTGTGTGTGTGTGTGTGTGTGTGTGTGTGTGTGTGTGTGTGTGTGTGTGTGTGTGTGTGTGTACATGCGCTGTTCAACTGCTTGTGTTTTTTTTGTTTGTCTGCAGCTTGTGTTTGTATCTCTGTGTGTTTTTGTGCTCCTCTCTGTATATGTGCGTGCATGTGTGTGTGTGTGCATGTGTGCATGTGTGTTTCATGAGCCAATAGATTCAAACAGAGCCAGGCACAGACAGAGCTGTAGATTAGTGTACTTGGAGGCGGGCCACCTGACAAGCTTATCTGGAGAGAAGGAAGACATCACTGGAAACAGCAACCCACTAAATACATAATCATTTGACTCAGTGCGTATATTTTTGCAGAAAGCCCCCCCCCCCCCCAAAAAAAAAAGTGTCTGGGGGCTCCACAACATGGCAGGTAGGGGCTCAGTTTGGACAGTGGTTTGGAGGCAGGGTGAATGAGGAGTTGGTCATCTGCACAATGGGTAGTGTCCGTGCAAGTAAAAAGTGAGTAAACACTCATTTTCAACCTGTCCCTGCCTACTTACACCTATAAAAAGCATAAAAAGTGGTGTAGATGAAGTCTACCCACAGAGTTTAGCTGACTAACACCGATCTGTCGCCTTGCTACTCTAATCATGGGCCTCGGCATCCTTGATGAATCCATAATCAATAGATAATTTGGAGGGGGTTGATCGTGATGTGTTCCCCCAGACGGACGTATGAAAAATCATGAATTTACTCCCCTAAAGTGGCCGTGGGATCATTTTTGTTTGAATTTATCATGAAGGCAACCAGTTCTACCATCTTAGGCCCATAACAACATGTTAAAAAAGAAAAGAAAAGTGCTTGAATACGGATATACTGGATTGTGGTAGACAACTGTTAATTCATGAGGAAAGCTGTGGAAAAGGGAATTCCACATTATCAGGAATCTGATTCCACATTATCAGGAATCTGATTCCACATTATCAGGAATCTTTCTTGTGTGCCAGATGAGTTATCTGACTGCGGTTTGCCTTAAAAAAATATTCTAAAGTTTTCTAAGTTACAAAAAGTCATCTATAAGACCACCTGTATTTTCCCCAAAAACACTCATCAACATCAAGCACTGCAAAGTCAGCAATAAGAACAGACCATAAAAGTGGTACATGAACACATTATGCAAAAAAATTCAGCCTTATGATTTTTTTAAATCCCCTTTTTCCTTTTTTTATTTCATTAAGTATAAACAGCCCTCCGGGTCGTCACAGGATCTGTCCATGTTTCATTGTGAAAACCGCTCCAGGTTTTTAGTAAATTATAAAAAGACGTTGCTTTGCGTTATTAGGAAGACTTTGTCATCGGTGCATATTGCAGACCATTTTTTATGAATACCCCCCCTCCCCCCGGGGGGGGCATGCTCCTACGATTTTACAAGGATGAAGGGATCTAAGACCACTCACATAGTCAAAAGAAGGAAAAAAAGAGTGAAAATCCATGCACACATTAACACGTGCACACACTGTCCTCTAACTAATCAACATGTGCTCACACGCACATGCGCTGACACAACACACCCACACACATGCACACACACACACACACACTATGTTTCATGGGTGGTGTGTTTGATAGATTAATACAGCTCATTAATCAGAAGTGATATTAGTTGTATGTCACTGGAGTCCCCTGTGAGGGAGGAAGAAGTATTGCTCCTGTCGTTGTGAGACGTGTGTGTGTGTGTGTGTGTGTGTGTGTGTGTGTGTGTGTGTGTGTGTGTGTGTGTGTGTGTGTGTGTGTGTGTGTGTGTGTGTTCATTTGTCTCAGAAGTGAGCTATGCTTCAGTTTTTTTGTTGCTTTTTTAAATATTATTCCTTCACAATCAACCATTATGCATATACACACATACTATAGTAGGTTTTTTCTATGTATGTACAGAATGCTTAAGGATGTGTACTTGTGTGTGATTATGTGAGTTAGCAAGTGTCATCCTATAATGCCAGCTTATTTCTGTTTTTCTTCGTACCTTCATTTTTCGAGCTTGTAGGTTTTGAGGATTGCCCACACATTAACTTGCACATGCATGCATACACACACACACACACACACACACACACACACACACACACACACACACACACACACACACACACACACACACACACCATGGGCAGCACTGTGGCCCAGTGGCTAAGCACTGTTGCCTCACAGCAAGAAGACGGCCTGGGGTTTGAACCCCAGGCATCCCAGGTCCTTTCTGTGTGGAGTCTCCATGTTCTCTCCATGTCTGCATGGGTTTTCTATGGGTGCTCCGGTTCCTCCCACCATCACAAAGACATGCATGTTAGGGTTAATACTCCTGCCTGTGCCCCTGAGCAAGGCAATGGAAAGAAGAACTGGAGTTGGTCCCTGGGTGCTGCAGCTGCCCACTGCTCCTAGCTACACAGCTAGGATGGGTTAAATGCAGAGGGCAAATTTCCCCACAGGAATTAATAAAGTATATCTATCTCTATATCACACACACACACACACACACACACACACACCCACACACACCCACACCCACACACACACACCCACAAACAAACACAAAAAGGATTTCCATACAGCTACACTCATATCTGCCCCACCATCTTTGACAACCTCCACTGGCCTGGGATGTCACCATTTGCCACTTTGGCAGTTCAAACCCAGGGGAAAAGATAAACAAGCTCATTCATTCTCTCCTCCATCCCACGCACTGGCTTACTCACTCCAGTGCTCCTCCAATTCTTTATTCATGCATACTTCTCTCCATCCATATTATCTGTTCTCCATCACCACAGCCATGCAATCATTTACACTGCCCTTCATGCCCTCTCCATGCATCCATCCATCCAATCCTCCATCCACCCACCCTTAACACGTATCCTTCCCTTTTCCCAGCATTCTGCCATTCCTCCGTCCACCCATCCATCCCATTGCCAGCACTACTAATTGCATCTGCTGGTGAAAAGCCCTCCATTTTCTCAGACTAATTACTTCAGCCTCTTAACAGAGTAGCAGCAATGTGGCGAGAGCATGCAAGCACTCAGGTGAGGGTAGCCACATGCACAAACACAAACCGAATGCACAAATGCATAAACACACACACACACACACATTCACAAATGTTCAAATGATTGTTTTTACGCTTCATCTCTCCTAACTATGTTTTGACAAAGCTGCATGGGGAGTAGGGCCTAGTTGGTGACCAGTCTGCAGGATATGATGTAACAAGCCTGGTGCCATAATCCAGACCGGGCTTTAGTGCAGAAGCCCAATTAAGACAACAAGCTTAACGATGACCAATGGACCGATCAGCAGTGACCACAGAGCTCCTCAGAGTCTCACAGTACTGCTGCTTTCTGTTCTGCCAGGTAGTTAACTGTGTTCACCTGTTGTGTTAAGTTAACCAGCCATTTAATCCGGGGATGGGGGGGTCACAAAAGTTCTACGTTAGCCTGAACGAAAGGTACGGCACTCTGAAAATGGCCATTAGGGGGCTCAAAGTCAAATGAATGGGGCTCAGTGGGTGAATTTCACAAAACAACAAACCGTCACAGTTTTACAGACCTGTCTTGCTATACCTGATTCAAGATTCAACAATTTCTTGCCATTTCAACATGGAGTTAATAGGAATTCATCTTGTTGGGCTCAAGACAGAACACATAAAATACAGCACAGGATGAATGACACAACACAATTACAAGAACTGCTCATTTCTATACAAACACTGCGTCCATATTAGAAAGATATTTATCAAAAGCAACTGATATGACTTATATTTATAGAAAATGCAGCCTTATTCTCTTATTTTACAAGGGTCACCATTGAGCTGCACAAGTACGCATTGAAAATTGATTTTGTTCAACCAACATGGCCAATCAGCGTTGTTCAGCATCACAATTAAGGTAATTGGCTTCTAAAAACAATGACATAAGGTTGAGACTGGAGTGGTCTTATTGATTAATAGATTTTGAGGTATTTGGACGTAGCACCTTCCAGAACCAAAATAAAAAAATCGATGGTTGTAGTCACATAAAGTACATTTTTAGTGTCTCAGCCCCATCTTGCCCATTCATTTTAGATGGTGTTTATACTTACCTAGTGGTAGAAGGTGTTTGCAAAGGATGGAACAATTGAAGAGATAGCAAGTGGAATCTTATTCAGGTCAGGCATCTTTAGTTTTTAGACCTGGTACAACAGGTGAATGTAGTTAACTGCACTGCAGAATAGCAAACCAGCAATGCTGAGGGTCCCCGCTGAGGACCACCCCATTGACTGGGGTTGAAGACCACTGACGTAGAGGACATCTGGCTACACCGTCATAAATCTACAGTACCATCTCATAGGCAACATCATTCACTCAGCTATCTAATATTGCAGCGTTGAGTATGTATGGTCTGTGTGTACGTGCGTGTGTGTGTGTGTGTGTGTGTGTGTGTGTGTGTCTAATCATTACATCTGGGTTATCAAGTGGACACCTTGCCTCACTTATATCTCACTGTGTAAGGCCCACAAAACATTGAGAAGGTTCAACAGAGCATTTCAGGGTCCTGGAGTCACCACCATCTGAAGTTTAAAAAAATAATGTTTTCATTTTATATTGAAGCAAGAGAGACATGACGGAGGGGTCCGCGGTGGTGTAGTGGTCTAAGCATCGGCTTTGTGTCAATGCAGTTGCCCACTGGGGACTGGGGTTCGCGCCCCGGTCTCGTCAGATCCGACTATGGCCGGACTCGATGAAGCAGCAATCATTGGCAAACGCTGTCTTCGGGAGGGGGGCGGAGTCGGCTTGTGTTCGTCACGTGAATGCATCTCTGTGTGTGTCGGAAGAAACAGTGGTTCGGCCTGGAGTCGCCTTGTCACGAAAGTGGGGAGGCGGTCTCCTTCGAGACTGCCGGCCGGAGAGATGCAGTTGGCGAATGCATGCAGTATGAGGGTGGGTGTTTGAATTAAAATAGGGATCGATTGGCCACTAAATTGGGAGAAAAAAGGGAAAAATCAGAAATAAATCTATGAAAAAAAAAGAGAGACATGACGGTAAGAGTGACCGACAGACCCAGACAGAGAATACTCAGAAACAGAGAGGGGGGGAGGGACAGAGAGAGAGAGAGAGAGAGAGAGAGAGAGAGAGAGAGAGAGAGAGAGAGAGAGAGAGAGAGAGAGAGAGAGAGAGAGAGAGAGAAAGAGAGAGAGAGAGAGAGAGGACAGCGAGCGAGAGAGGAGGAGAGCGAGTGAGAGAGAGCGTGAGAGAGGAGGGTGAGTGAGAGAGAGAGAGGAGGAGAGTGAATGAGAGAGAGAGCGAGAGAGAGGAGAGAAGGGAGACAGGCAAGTTGCACTGAGAGAGCGTGATGAGAGACAAGCGATGCAACAGAGGAGCAGACGAAACGGAAAGAGAAGGGAAAAACAGAGAGAAGAAGAAGAAAAAAGCGCAGGCTGATTTGTTTATTTGTTTACAACTGCACCGAGGCGCTAAGTAATCCCCGTGTCTGGATTCACACACTGCTTCCTGCTGAAATGTCAGTGAGCCACTAGAATAAAGCCTTAAAAATTAAGAACGGAGGCCAGTTAAATGTCACGCTGCTGTTGAGCCTCTGGTACAATTAAGACCACAGAAGGTCAAGTCTCCCCAAAGCACGCTGCTTAGACAGCCTCCTCCGAACACGCCGATTAATACCACTAATGCAGAGCACATCTCATTTGCTTTGCGTATGTTTGTGTGTCTATGTGTGGATGTCGGAGTGAATATAGTATGAAACACAGCATTTGTGATTTGTTTGCAAGCATATCAGTCAAATTTATTATATTCTCTGAGCAACAACATCAACAACAAGTTAAATTCTATAAACCAACAAAAAATGAGCTGAGATTTTCCTTTTGGTGAAACATATTCCCATGTTTTTTGTGTGTCTGTGTGCGCCCATGTGTATATATGTATGTATATGTGTGTTTTATGTGTCCACGTGTGTATGCGCACATGCTTAAGAGAGAGAGACAGAGACAGAGTGGTGGAAAATATAGAAAAAAAGGGGAAAGCACAAGAGAAGAGAAACGGGAGAGAAAAGTAAGTTAGAGGGAGAGCGAGATGGGGGGATAAGTAAATGATAGTGAGAAGGAAGGTAAGACGATAGCAGAGAGGATAGGATTAGACTTTGCTGCACACACACACACACACACACACACACACACACACACACACACACACACACACACACACACACACACACACACACACACACACACACACACACACACACACAAAACCCAGCATACATCCAAGAATATACACAGACAGAAGATTAAAGGTAGAGACATCCGTGACACCGATGAAGCCCAAATATGCATCCAGTACCAAAATACACATGTGGACACAGGGACAGACACACACGCATATAAGAAATAACACACACACAGCCTTATCCTGTCCCAGTCTCTTACTGTTCTCACCAGTTAAGCTTGTCCTTGAAAGTCTCCAAGGTGGGAGATGATAAGAGGGGAGAGAGAGAGATGGAGAGAGAGAGAGAAGGAGGGAGGAGAGTAGGAGATGCGAGTCAGGTGTTATAGTGTGGAGGGTTGGAAAGGGGGATAAGGAGGAGAGAGGTAGGAGTAAAGGGAGATAATTTACTTTCCTCTAAGCCCCCCTTCGTGCTACCCAGATACTCTATCCCTCTCTTCCCCACCCTCTCTCTTCCCTCTGTGTGTGTATGTCTCTCACCCAGCTCTCTTCTCTGTGTATGTGTATGTCTCTCACCCGCTGTCTCTGGCCCAAACTTCCCGACTTAAAAAGTTACCCTTTGCGGATTAGGGGGAACAAAGAAAGGTGAATTCTGAGGGAGAACGGGAGAGAGAGAGAGAGAGAGAGAGAGAGAGAGAGAGAGAGAGAGAGAGAGAGAGAGAGAGAGAGAGAGAGAGAGAGTGAGAGAGAGAGAGGGAGGGAGGATGACGGGAATGAGGGATAGGTGGGTTCGTGGTGATGTTGGTGGAAGGCGAGGCAGTGAAAGAGACAAGGGATGACAGAGAGAAACCGAGAAAGAGAGAGGAAAGAAAGATACAGACAGAATGAAGGGAGAGGGAAAAAAAGAGGAGGGAGAGAGAAAATGAGCCGAGCCGAGCCGAGAGCAGGGTAACATTTTTCCACCGCTCCGCCGTTTTTATAATGTCAGCGCCCTAGGTGGGAAAAATCTCTGCTGGCTTTTATTTGTCTTCCCTTGGTTTATTTATATATTTTCTCTGCCAGATCTCCGGAGCAGGACTTAACATAAGAACGTAAGCACATAAGAGTGGCACAGTCACAATGGGAGAGGTTCACCTTTCTACTGTGTGTGTGTGTGTATACGATACGTGGGAAAAAAGTGTTTATGTGGGCATGAGTACGTGACTACAAATGATTTCTTGTGTGTGTGTGCATGTGTGTTTAGATAGTGTGTGTGTCTGTATCTGTGATTGTGTGGAGCAGGTGGTTACATTGGCAGGTTAGATGCAGCTATAATAGGATAGAACTGACAATTTCTCTCTCTCCCTCTCCTGGTGATACCCCTCCATATCCCTCCTCCTCTTCGCTTATTTTCTCGTGCAGTCTCAACACCTTTTCTCTCTCCTCATTCCTTTATCTACTCCATCTTGACACCCACTTCGGCTTCTGTTCCTCCATTTTCCCTTTTCTACCTCAAACCCCTGCAGTCTCCTTTTACACCTCCCCGGTGTCCTTTCACTTCTTCCCACTGGAACACATGACAGATGGTGAAGGTGTTGTGTGGGCCTCATGCTAGTCGATCAGGACCTAACACCTGTGTGTGTGACCAACTGTGTGCACATGTGTTTGTAAGGATGTGTGTGCATGCCGAAATGGGATATGATCAGATTGGAACAGAGAGATCAAGTGTCATGCACAGGGCGATTCTTCTCCGAGACATGAGGATGATGAGCACGCATACTTGCATGTGTCACAAGCTAAAGGCCTGTCTTCATAACCAGTTTGTGAGATAGTGTATTAGGTTATCTCTCATCTCATCACCAGCTGCTTCTATGGGTTCAGGTCGTGGTGGCAGCAAGCTAAGTAGGTCACTCCAGACATCCCTCTCCACAGCAACGTCCTCACCCTCCAGCTCCTCCTGGGGGATCCCAAGGCATTCCCAGGCCAGACTGGACATGTAGTCCTTCCAGCGAGTTCTGGGTCTACCCAAGGCTTCCTCCCAGTTGGACATGTCTGGAAAAGAACTCCAAAGGAAGGCACCCAGGAGGCATCCTAATCAGATGCCTGAACCACCTAAACTGGCTCCTTTCGACGCGAAGGAGCAGTGGCTCTACTCCGAGCTCCCTCCGGATGTCTGAGCTCCTCACTCTATCTCTAAAGCTGAGCCCAGACACCCTATGAAGGAAACTAATTTCAGCTGCTTGTATCTGCAATCTCACCCTTTCAATCACTACCCCAAGCTGATGACCATAGGTGAGGGTTGGAACGAAGATTGACTGGTAAATTGAGAGCTTTGCCTTCCGGCTCAGCTCCCTCTTCACCACAACGGTCTGGTACATCGTTCGCATTACTGCTGATGCTGCCCGAATCCGCCCGTCAATCTCCCACTCCATCCTACCCTCACTCGTGAACAAGAGATACTTGAACTCCTTCACTTGAGGCAACAACTCATCCCCAACCCAGTAGGCGCAATCCACCATTTTCTGGTAGAGAACCATGATCATCATGAAGATGAGAGTCAGAACCTCCAAGTCTGTATTAGGTTACAAAAAAAAAAAGTCAGATTAAAAAAAAAAGAAGTCAGGAGCAAACTAAAATGTAATGAGATCAAGCTAAGCTAGAAAACCTATATCTATCAAGGCTCGTTTTTCTATAGTCTTCTCCGGCAACACTTCAAACACCCCCGCTCACCCACAGTTCCATCCAGCACAACTAGAGTCCTCTGCAAGTCACTGAATAGTACTACCAAAGCACTCTGGGTTTATGATCCGTGTCTTAGGGCAACCCAGGGCACAGGGAGTGTAAGAGACTCCGATTTTCCCTGCTTGTTCGGAGATTTGAACCGTCTAACATTTTGGTCACAAGCCTCCAAGCTACACCCACATTTTAACATGCAGTTCTAATCAATCAGGTTGGAGAAGTCACAGCTGAGGTGGCACACACGTGTGTGTGTGTGTGTGTGTGTGTGTGTGTGTGTGTGTGTGTGTGTGTGTGTGTGTGTGTGTGTGTGTGTGTGTGTGTGTTAACGCATGAAAGGTAGAAGGCACCCAAATAAAGAGAGGGGAAGTAATGCAGACACTGAAGAGCGAGGTGGTGAGAGAGAAGACTGGAGAGAGTAATGGAGAATGGAAGCAACACTGACTATTGTGTTAGATTACACGGTTGGAAAGGAGGCACAAATCTACTGGCTACGCTGAGCTGCTGCTCTGTATGTGGATCTGGATTTAAGAACACAAACAAAGAACACAAAGATCCTTTCAGAAGCAATGTTGCCTGAAAGCCAATGTGGTTTCAGATCTGGTAGATCATTCACAGACATGATCTTCACCCTGAGACAACTCGAAGAGAAAGCGACCGAGCAGCACCAGCCATTTTACATTGTTTTGTGGATTTTTCAAAAGCGTTTGACACTGTTGATAGAGGGACAGTGTGGAAAGAACTAGAGACTTATGGCTGCCCCCAGAAACTGATCAGCATCATCAGACTTTTCCACAATGATATGACAGGGAAAGTATCAATTGGAGGAGACGTCAGCAATGCTTTCAACATCAAGCATGGAGTGAAGCAGGGATGTGTGCTTGCACCAACCCTATTCATGTTATATCTCGCTGCAGTCCTAGAAACAATGTCAGCCAACTTGGGAGGTGGCTTGTACATCAGGACCCGAACAGATGGAAACCTCTACAATCTTGCGAGACTCAAGACGTCTTTCAAAACAAGAGAACTCTGTGTTCGAGAGCTTCTCTATGCAGATGACTCAGCTCTGGTTACCAATGATCCTGGAGCAATGCAAGAAATAGTAGACCGCATCTCTTCAGCAGCTACCCTCTTTGGACTGAAGATCAATGTCTCCAAGACAGAGCTTCTGTACCAGCCTCCCCCTCAGAAAAGCCCCGAAGAAGGTCAGCCCAGTATTTTGGTTAATGAAGCAACTCTGAAGACCACTGAGTGCTTTACCTATCTCGGCAGTGCTGTGACAGATAAACACTCCTCTGACTTAGAAGTGGACAGAAGAATCCAAGCAGCCACAAAAGCCTTTGGTGCCCTCCACAAAAGACTTTGGTCCCACCATGACATCAGGCTGACACAAAGATCAAGGTTTACAACACAGCTGTTCTCCTGTCTCTACTATACTCCACTGAATGCATGACCCTGTATCACAAGCACATCAAGAAGCTCACCAGCATACAGTTTCGTCATCTGCAAAAACTGTTGTGAATCAGATGGGAAGACAAGGTGCCTGACATGGAAGTATTGAGACCTGCCGGTACTGTCAGTGTTGAAGCCCTAATAACAGCCTCCCAGCTCAGATGGGCCGGCTACATAAGAATGCTAGATAACCGCCTACCAAAAGAGGTTTTCTATGGGGAGCTGTGCCAGGAATAAAGGAAGCAGGGAGGCCAGAAGCTACGCTTCAAAGATGTGCTCAAGTGCCACATGAAGATCTGCGGCATAAATGACTAGGTGGGAGACAGTGGCCCTGGACAGACAGAGATGGTGCACCACAGTAAGGCAATCGAGAACAGCTGTTGAACAAAAGAGGCAAGAAGCCTATGACAAGGCCCGCCATGCAAAACATAACAGACCAACTCAAACAACATTCATCTGTGACAAATGTGGATGATATTTTTGTTGCTATAATGTGCACCTGATGGCCCACAGGCGTGCTTACCGAGCTTAAACTGCATCAGTCATCATCATTTTTATGGACTGCCGAAGAAGATATATAACAATAATATATATATATATATCATCAGGGAATACAGTTGCCATGAAGGGGTGTACTTGGTCTGCAACAATGTTTAGGTAGGTGGTACGTGTCAAAGTAACATCCACATGAATGCCAGGGCCCAAGGTTTCCCAGCAGAACATTGCCCAGAGCATCACACTGCCTCCACCAGCTTGCTTTCTTCCCATAGTGCATCCTGGTGCCATCTCTTCCACAGGTAAACAACACACACACACCCGGCCGTCCACAAGATGTAAAAGAAAATGTGATTCATCAGACCAGACCACCTTCTTCCATTGCTCCATCGTCCAGTTCTGACACTCACATGCCCAGTGTAGGTTGTTTCGGTGGTGGACATGGTCATCATGGGAACTCTGACCAGTCTGCAGCTATGCAGCCCCATACACAGCAAGCTGTGATGTACTGTGTGTTCTGATACCTCTCTATCATAGCCAGCATGAACTTTTTGAGCAATTTGAGCTACAGCAGCTCTTCTGTGGGATTAGACCTGACGGGCTAGCCTTCACTCCCCACATGCATCAATGAGCCTTGGGTGGCCATGACCCTGTCGCCAGTTCACCAGTTGTCCTTCCTTGGACCACTTTTGGTAGGTACTGACCACTGCATACCGGGAACACCCCACAAGACCTGCCGTTTTGGAGATGCTCTGACCCAGTCGTCTAGCCATCAAAATGTGGCCCTTGTTAAAGTCACTCAGATCCTTACACTTGCCCATTTTTCCTGCTTCCAACACATCAACTTCAAGAACTGACTGTTCACCTGCTGCCTAATATACCCCACCCCTTTAAAAGGTGCCATTGTAATGAGATAATCAATGTTATTCACTTAGCTGTCAATCTGTCTGTGAATGTTCTCATTCATCCAGGTCATAGTTATCCAAAGGAGTTGAATCAAGTGCAACTGGACTTGGTATATATCCGTGAAGACGTTTCGCCTCTCATCCAAGAGGCGTCCTCAGTTCGTGCCTTTCTGACTAGACGAAGCTAGTCTGACTGGCTGGTGATGAGACTGAGTCTCATCACCAGCCAGCCTCTTGGATGAGAGGTGAAACGTCTTCACGGATATATACCAAGTCCAGTTGCACTTGATTCAACTCCTTTGGTTAGCTGTCAGTGGTTTTTATGTTTTGGCTAATCGGTGTGTGTATATATATATATATGTGTGTGTGTGTGTGTGTGTGTGTGTGTGTGTGTGTATGTATATGTATATGTATGTATGTATGTATATATATATATAACAGATATAGGGGGAAAAACTTTAATACATAGCAGTACAAGCCTGTTTCGTGACTCACAAAACAGGCTTGTACTGGAAAAAAAAACCGACTTTAATACATAGCAGTATAAGCCTGTTTCGTGACTCACGAAACAGGTTTATACTGCTAAGTATCAAAGTTTTTTCCCCCTCCATCTATCTTAATATTCCACTCCTCATTTGTTGAGCACTTTTATCAACACCATTGACCTTTTTCCGAAAAAAGCTATATTCACACACACACACACATACATACACACCCTTTATAGGTAGAGTTGAAGGTAGACAGTAAAAGAGAGACAGGGTAGGGTGGGAAAGAAAGATGGTTGTAAGGAGAGAGCAGGAGACAGGTTTTAGGAATCCCTGTGAAAGCAAGTCAGTTAATTTCCTGGCTAACATGGCCATGATTATCTCTCGGGTGGGAACCGAGCGTTTGATGTCCCGGGACCAGACTAATCCCTGGTGCCTAACCTCCACCTCTCATTTCCTTGGGATTAGTCCCTTCCACTACTTTGTAAGAGAAGATGAAGGGGGGATTGTGGCGGGGCGGGGGGGGGGGGAGCGTAAGAAAGAGGGGAGATATTGAGTGAAGAGAGAGAGTGTTATTAAACAATATTTCGATGGCCAGAAGGAAGTAAGAACAAAGTTGGTCGAACAATACAACAATAACACACACACACACACACACACACACACACACACACACACACACACACACACACACACACACACACACACACACACACACACAAATATAGCCAAGATGGGCAATTTCTAATCACCCGTGTGTACTCCAAATTCAAGCGTTCAATGTTGCAATTACCTTACAATTGTCCAGAAAAACTGCCAGCATCTCACACAGAGCAGTTTTTCAATGATTTTCCACTTCTTCTCATGAGGAGGCTGAAGTGTTGCCAGGTTACCATCCGGTCTGACCAATGACATGTCACTTGACTTTGCTCTCTACCAATGACCTGTCTTCAACCACCGGCTGGGCCCCAGCTGGCCAATTAGCTTGCCTCTTAGTGTGGAGCCTGTCCAATGAGAACCCCCGGGAGACCTGTGTCTGTCTGAACTCACAGATGGAAGGATGGAGAGGGGGAGGAGGAGGAAGTGCGTAAATGAGTGTGTGTGTGTGTGTGTGTGTGTGTGTGGACTTGGCCTAAATTCTGCAACACTGCTGAGACATATCAACAAGGAATCCCTGTGCATGGGAAGAGGCAAGGAAAAAAGGAATCCTGCAACTTTTTTTCTGTCTGAAATTTCCGGGGGTTTCTGAAGACCCATGTAAAGTTTCTGTGAACCCTTCATCAAACTGGCTGATTTTCCTGTCAAATATCATAATTTTCCACACATGTTCAAAGACATTGTGACGGTCTAACTTAGCGCCTTGGTCGTGAAACCTTCCTTACATATGGGCGGTAATGGCAGCTGTCAACTACCATAAAAAGTAGGCAATGTATGTACAAAAAGAATTTAAACAGGACACAGACGATGTGCTAATTCTGTTGTAGTTCAATGATTACATAAGAACGCCGTCTAATAAAAAACAGCTGTAGACTCGAAAAGTTCTGGCTGTTGTGAATGTGAATTCATTTAAAACTGCAGGTTCAACTTAAAAAAAAAACAACAAAAAACAAAACAAAACCAAAACAAGCAAACAGAAGAACAGCAACGCCAACCAATCTTCTAATGTTTTCCATCCCATTAAGTAACATTTAATGAAAGCCGCTGGCAAACTGAAAAAACCCCTGTGTATTCAATGAGCGGACTTCAGTATTATTCCCTCCATCCATTATCCAAGCCGCTTATCAAACTCAGGGTCACGGGATGCTGGCGCCTATCCCAGCAGTCACTGGGCAGCAGGCGGGGAGACACCCTGGACAGGCCACCGGTCCATCACAGGGCCTACACACACACACACACACACACACACACACACACACACACACACACACACACACACACACATACACACCTAGGAACAATTTAGTATGGCCGATACATGGCCTGACCTACATGTCTTTGGCCTGTGGGAGGAAACCGGAGCCCCTGGAGGAAACCCACACAGACACGGGGAGAACATACAAACTCCACACAGAGGACGACCCGGGATGACCCCCAAGGTTGGACAACCCCGGGGCTCGAACCCAGGACGTTCTTCCTGTGAGGCGACCGTGCTAACCCCTGCGCCACCGTGCCACCCCTCAGTATTACTGGGTTGGAAAAATACATTTTGAACGTCAGCCACACAGAAAAGTACTGCGAAATGCAGATTTGAGTTGAAGCTAAAAGTCTTTCTCTGCCTCACTAGCCAGAATGATCTGTAGAAGAAATCCTTTCACCGCTGTAGGATCATATCTCATTCGTCCCACAAAAGAAAAAAAGAAATGAAGTGGTACAGGACTTCTGTCAGTCAGTGTTTTGGTCACTTGTCTTGAACCGCCGATGTTACGTAAGGCCGATTCATGTCCAGAGATATGCCCCCCCCCCCGTTCTTCTCTCATCTGAGCTTGTCTCTCCTAACATTGTCTCTTTCTTCACACGATATCCCCCTTCACACCCCACACACAACCACATCCTCTCAATACCTGCAGATTTCTTTAGAGATATCTCACGCCTTTGCTTTTCGTGGAAGACTTATCTTTTTTTCCCCCATAAGTGAATATATATTGAGACTGTCTTCCCACCCAACCTCCTCCCACAGTCCTCTAGCTACTCATCCCTCCTTATAACTCTGTAGTTCCCCCACAGCATGCACACACACACACACACACACACACACACTGCTTCCTCGTCACTTCTCAGTAGTTCTTATCTACTAGATGCCGTCCCATATTTGCGAGTCTTTAGTGATCTTTTCCTCTCGAGATGCTCTCTCTCTCTCTCCGAGCTGCGTGCTGCTTTAGAAATCGCTGACGATCTCCAAACACTTCCACATCTCATCTTCCGCTGACGCGCCCAGACTAACACGTGTGTGTACACGCTCATGGCCGCTCGCACACATAGACGCACGTTATTTAACACTCGCAGCTGTGGATATGTTTAACAAAACAGCTGAACCAACAATGTAGACAAACTATACAAGCACGTGTACAAATACCCACCCACACCCCAAACCCACACCTACACCCAGACCCAGATTAACACACACACACACACACACACACACACACACACACACACACACACACACACACACACACACACACACACACACACACACACGGCTAGTTGGCTATCTGTACTGTCCACACCACAGTGGTCTGGGGTGATAAGACTCTCCACTGGACCAAAACCTCTCTCTATACACACATACCTGGACAAGGCTAAGTGTGTGTGTGTGTGTGTGTGTGTGGGTATACGTTTGTGCGTGTGTGTTCAGAAAAATGTCTTAACAAAGGTTACTCAACCCCATGGGTCAGGCAAAGGAAGAGAGCTTTCCTGTATGTGTATTTGTCTGCTGTGTGTGTGTTTGTGTGTGTGTGTGTGTGTGTATTTGTCTGCTGTGTGTGTGTTTGTTTGTGTGTGTGTGTGTGTTTGTGTGTGTGTGTGTGTGTGTGTGTGTGTTTGGCTATTTGGCATCTGTTTCAAAGCCTGAATAGCAGTTATAAGAGCCGAACAGAGGTCTAGATTTGATAAGACATAATGACGTCAAGGCCCTTCCTTTCTACCTGAAAAGGTTTCAACTCCAACAATCAATCAGTCACACACACTCACACACACACACAATTCCTGCTTAGGCCCTGTGTGTCTTTCCCTTGCTATTCTGTCTCTGCCTTCAGCACTCTCTACTGTAGTCTTTGCCATTTCGCCACCTGTCCACCAGATGTCCTCAGCTTTTCCTTCCTGTTTACCACATCCACCTGCACACCTGCTGCCCATCCCCTCATCAGCTCCTCAGTCCTTATACCGGTCTCACCCATCCATTCCCTGCCAGTTCATTATAGTTACGTCCATGAACTCCTTCGCTCGGGCCGACCCGACCCTGATTCTGCATGTTCCTCTTCTAATCTTCCCCGCTGACGAGTTGCCGGTTTGATTCCCATGCAGCACAGAGCTGGCCGCCTCTGTGTTTTCCCAGGGCCAAAGCTTCTGTTCCTTCACTTACTCTTGCCCAATCATGTGTTTCAGACCGTCAGTGTTTCTGACCTGCCTGCCTGCCTGCCTGTCCCCCTTTGGACCCTGTTTGCCTGTTTCGGACTCATTCCCCGCTAACAAGCTGTAAGCCTGTCATTTGTGTTGTGAGCATCAAAGCCCCCTCATTCAACCTGTCTGTCTGCCGAGTCTGCATTGGGTCCTCCACCTGTCTGCCCTGTTCCCATCCGTAACACACAAAGACACAGATAAACATAAACACACACACACACACACAAAGATGCGGCAGCAGATGGGTTTTCTGAGAATGTGACCTCAGAATAGAAAAATCATTTGTTTTCCCTTTTTCCCGCCAATAGTGCAGCAGCAAGAGACGCTTTCACCTAAGATTAAAGGACAGTCCTATTTTTGCATGGGATATTGATATTGATTTTTGGTTGGAGAAGAGTATAAAGACCAGGTAGCAACACACGCACAAGCTCCATTTCTGCTAGCAACTGTGCATGTGTGTACATGTATGCATGTGTATGTGTGTGTGTGTGTGTGTGTGTGTGTGTGTGTGTGTGTGTCTCTGTTGTGCATGTAAAGTACTTCTGAGAATGTGTACCTGTTTTTGCATATATATAGGGCTGTGCGATATGACAATATAGATCATGTGACGATAGAAAACGTCTATCATTTCATATTAAGCGTTGTCGTTTATTTCGTTGTGTCGTAAATCACACTCTTTACAGCAACGGTTTTCGACATTTGGACGACTCTTTCCACTCTTTGCACAGCGTAGATGCAGGCAGCAAATCTGCACGAAGGCAATGCAAACAAACATGGAGGACAGTGAACGTAACGCAGAACGGGGTAATGCAGAAGGACTCCGACCAGTGAGGACAAAACGAGGAGCCTGTACATAAAAGAGGGGCTGCTTCTATCGTATGGACACGGTTTGGGTATGACAAGCCTGACACGCACCAGAAAACCGTACTTTGCAAAATATGCCGCACACCGGTCCCCACGATGGACTCAAATGCCACTAGCCTCTTTTACCATGTACACAAGAATCATGGCAAACAGTATGAAGGAGACTACAGATGAGAGCCACAAAAGCACAGTCGAGTGTTCAAAACCAACCCCAGACTCGGACACTGCAAGAGGCTTTTGCCTGCGGCACACCACATGTCAAAGAATCACGAAGATGGACGGAGAATAACGACTGCCGTTTTCTGTTTACCTTTTCATTATTCTATACATTCATACTTTATATTCTGCTAAATGCTTAATAGAAAATTTGCATAAAGGTTCTCAATAAAAGGAGAAAAATAACCAAATATCAGTAAGTACCTTTCATTTGTCAAGTATAGAATTCAAAATGTAACAAGAAATAGGCCTTTCCACGTGGTCATTTTATATTAACGATTTATTAATCGATAATTAATCAATTAATCGGTCATTTACATCACGACAATGATATGTATCGTTATCGTGATATAAATGACCTACATCATGACATGAGATATTGGTCATATCACACAGCCCTACATATGCATGTAGTGAATGTCCTTCTGACAGTGTGTACCCGTGTGTGTGTGTGTGTGTGTGTGTGTGTGTGTGTCTGTGTGTATGTGTGTGTGCGTGCTGAAAAACTGAAAGAATCCCCTGGTCTAGACGACTTCTGTAACAGCAACTGCCTACTTCCATGACCAGTGAGCCAAAGAGTTCTTCAGCAAGTATGTGTGCTGTAGTTTGGGTGCATGTTGACAGAGAATCACTTCATACAGCAAAGGCTAAAGTTGAAGGTCCTTCTACGTTTTCAGCCATGGAGCCAAACGAGAAATTTAGCATCTCACCCCAGAACCCAGGCACAAACACATTACTACAACTGTCAAACCAAGACGACAAAAGCAACAGGCCTACGACCCCTTTTGGGTCCAGATCTACAGTTTCTGAAGCCCAGCTGTGGAGAATCATGCATGTTAGGAACGGATAATCAGTCATGACGTGTTGACTCACTCTGCCCTGCTGGCGATGAATAGACACAAATCACATATCTGTGTGTCTTTCCTTGTGTGTGTCTGTGTGTGTGGTGTGTGTGCAGGCGCGCATGCATGTGCATTCAATACTTTCTGTATACTTCTGTCTGTGTGTGTTCATGGGTGAACAAAAAATCATCCGTACGTGCATGCCTGTGAGTTTGTGTGTGTGTGTGTGTGTGTGTGTGTTTTTGAGAGTGCGTGTCTAGCAGACGTTTTGCGGTCATTAGACCAGTAAGGCACCAGCTCCAGACAGCGAGGTCAGAGCCATTTACTAATCATATTAACATTCCAACATAATGACCCAACACATAACTCTCCGCTCTCTTCCCCCCATCCATTTATCCCCTTCTTTCTTTCCATTCATCCCCCTCCCACCCTCACCCTATAGCTCTTTCTTCATCCCAGCTTAATGACTCAACGCCCAACTCTCTTTCCATCCTCCCCTCTCTCGCTCTTTTTCCCCCAGCCCTTCTTTCCCCTCCTCATCCTCGTATTCTGAGATTATGCTACGTTTTCCCCTCCCTTCCACTTTTTTCATCACGTCTGCCTCTACTTTCACCTCTTTTCTCAAACTTTCCAAACTCCTAACTCCTCCGCCATAGGTCTCCACAATCTCTCGCCGCCCTCTGTCCTGCTTTGGCCCCGTTCCTTTCTGCCTCTCCTTCTCTATCTCCCACAGCTCTGCTCCTCTGCCTTGACTCACCATCCCGTTCTATCACCGCCTCCCATTAACTACCCTCCCTACTCCCTCGCACCCCCTCCTCTCATATGATCGAGTGTCGCCTGACCCTGTCTGATTCAGATGACCGCAGGTCACTGGCCTCATCTTGGAGCTCAAAGGGAATTCTGGTCAGCCGGCCAGCCGGCTGGCGAGCAATCGTCTGACTGCCTGACCGCTTCCCTGTCTGTTAAACTGTGTCAGTGTGTGTGTGTGTGTGTGTGTGTGTGTGTGTGTGTGTGTGTGTGTGTGTGTGTGTGTGTGTGTGTGTGTTAGTTTGAGTGTGTATGTGCATGTAAATCAGAAATGGGCATGTGTGTGGGTGTGCCTGTATGTACACCAATCTGGGTGTCAGTGTGCATATGAAAATATAGATATGTTTCTGTTTAATTTTTACTTATCGTGTACTGCCCCACTAGTAACACAAAGAAGTAAGGTGATAAAATAAAACACGGGAAAGAAATATCTCTGTTTGCATACCTGTCTGTCTGTCACTGTCTGTCTGCCCGTCTGTTTATCCCTTTCTCTGTGTGCCTGTCTTTGCCTTACTGCCTGTAGACGTGTCCACTCATCTTTCACCAGATTCTAAAACTGTGGTCCACATACTCCTGCGGCTGTGTGGCACAACTCCAGCGAGTCTGTGAAATTACACTTCTGGCTGGTAGTTTCTGAAAAGCCCAAAATTTTAAACATCTCAGCTTGGTGGTTCTCAAAATATATGCTGCCATCTCTCTCAGTGAAGTCAAACTGCACCGACCTAATAAGTACACACACACACACACACACACACACACACACACACACACACACACAAACACACACTATTCTGGTTGTTTGTTTGAATTTGCATGTTCTTTGTCTATTTGCTGAATTTGAAATTTCCTGAACGGTTTAGCAACCCTGCTCCTGACAGGGACCAATCACCCGTACATCAGACAGATAGCTACACTGCAGTACATGAGCCAACTCACTAGCAGCTGAACCATCACTCCCAAACAACAAAAATATATAGATTTGGGCATCCAGGTGGCGTGGCGGTCTATTCCGTTGCCTACCAACACGGGGCTCTCCGGTTCGAATCCCTGTGTAACCTCCAGCTTGGTCGGGCGCCCCTACAGACACAATTGGCCGTGTCTGCGGGTGGGAGGCCGGATGTGGGTGTGTGTCCTAGTTGCTGCACCAGCGTCTCCTCTGGTCAGCTGGGACGCCTGTTCGGGGGGAGGGGGAACTGGGGGGAATAGTGTGATCCTCCCATGGGCTACGTCCCCCTGGTGAAACTCCTCACCGTCAGGTGAAAAGAAGCGGCTGGCGACTCCACATGTATTGGATGAGGCATATGGTAGTCTGCAGCCCTCCTCAGATCGGCAAAAGGGGTGAAGCAGCAACCGGGACGGCTCGGAAGACTGGGGTAATTGGCCAAGTACAATTGGGGAGAAAAAAGAGGGAGGAAAATTATAAATTTTTCCAGCTAGCTACATTAGGTGGGATGAAAAACCTCAATGTAAAAAGGCCAAACTAAGGAATGGTAAGACAATGGTTAAATCAGATAAGTCTTCATGGAGAGCATCGATGGGCTACCTAGGTGTGTTTTGTTTTCACAGTTCTGGGAACTCAGTCATTACAACCACTGTACAAAGCATCCACAATACATCTGAAATATGCAAGATTGACGACTACAGCTGACAGAACTGGCCAGCGACTGCAAACTGGTAACAAGATTTAAGGAGAAATTTTGAAAATGTTCTTCTTTCCCACAAACTATCTCAACAAGGCACAGCTCTCTGCAACGACAGCAATCAAATCAAAATATAGAGCGAGACTGAAAATGGAAAATTACATGAGGACTTGCCTCTCCGGACCCTCTTCAATGTGAAGCAGGCCCACCCCCCCACATTAAAAGACATGGTCAGATGTACTGAGCATTTCTTTACCACTGTCTTGTTTTCAGTGTTTGCTCTGCGAATGGGTGGGTAATTGTGCTATTTTTGCTAATTTAGCACACAGGAAGTGTGTTTCATGGGAAAGGTGTTTGTGACTAAGAGATGTTAGACACTAATCTATCACATTTTCATGGCTTAACCTCTATGACCACTGGCTGTCTGCTTGTTTTTACATCCCTCTATGTACAGCTGCCTCCTTAAGAGGTGAAACGACAAAACATTTTGCCCATGAATCCATACAGTACATACGGTCTGAACGGTTTCTTGTGATGGATAAAGAACCTCTTTTATGTGTGAAAGCTGAGCTATGAAAAGAGCAAAACACACATCCACCAGTCTGTGGTTTGTTTTTGCAATACTTTGGTTTAAGGAAAATAAATAAATAAGTAAAAAGTTATCATCAACATTCTCTTGGAATAGCAGTGGTCCATCACAGACGTTAGCCTATCAACATACTCATGTGGCGTTACTGTACTGGTGCGTTTGTGTGTGTGTGTGTGTGTGTGTGTGTGCATGACAGAAAGTTGTGCGTTTGAGTGTTTGTGCAGATATCATTATTTTTGGGCTTGTGTGTTTGCCTGGTCATGGTTAAATGAGTGTAAGTGCACATCTCAATATGTCTCCTTACATATGTGATTCTGTATGTGTATATGTAATGGTATCTCTACCAACACCAGGTTTGCCTCTACTGTTGTCGCGCCAAGTCAAATGAAGACCGTGTATCTTGGCTTTGGCCACTGTCTTACCCAAACCCACTGCATCGGCAGTTTGTGTGAGGGTGTGTGTGTGTCCGTGCAAAAATGTGTGTTTAGGTAATGCACTTGGCTTGCTGCACTGCCAGGACCCTAGCCGGTCTTCGTACTAACTTTGATCCAACATTTACATACAGATAACTTACAACACACACACACACACACACACACACACACACACGGACTAACTTTCCCAGCACAAAGAGAAATAAATGTCCCCTATTTTAAATATTAAAGAGTGTATTTATCAGGTTTAAAATGTTGTTCAGATTTTTCTGTTGCTTTTGACCATCCCTGCATACCGCAGTCAATTACTGCACTCCTGTAAGTCAGCCAGTCGGTGAACGTCATAATTTCACTGGGGGCCGTTAATGACTCCAGATCGCAAGGATTAGAGTCAATGGTTCAGTCAGTCAAGATCACTGAATCGTATTTAGGATTACCTCATGACTCAACATGTGAGTGAGCCTGCAAGTGTGTGTGTGTGTGTGTGTGTGTGTGTGGCTAAGTAGTCCATAAGCATTGAAAAGAAACAGACAGAGCGTCAAATAGAGGCAGAGAAAGAGTGTCTGTGTGTGGGTGCATCTTTACGGCCTATTAACCAAGAGACAGGGGCAGTGAGAGGTAGATAGGCAGCGCTGTGTGAGTGTGTAGTGTGTGTGTGGAAGACACCATGCAGATGAGGGTTTGTGAGTGAGCATGTACATGTGAGGGCATGTGGGAAAGAAAGAGCTTGTATGTTCAACTGCATGTGTCTGTGTGAGGGAGCGAACGACACAGACAGTTTATCTGTGTGTGTGCATAATAATAATAATAATAATGATAAAAATAATTTTCTTTATGTAACACTTTTCAAAAACAAGTTATAAAGCACTTTATAAAGACATAAAAACAAGAGAAATTACCAGATAAATAATAAATAAAAGTAGAATTGAAACAGTAATAGTGACAAGCGACAAGGTATGAGTTGCTAACACACATTAAAAATAAGTAAAGTAAAAATGGAAGAAAAGCAGATTCAAGAGAAAGCAATTCGGGAAGTGTTTTTTTTTAAGAGCGATTTAAAAGAGGAAACAGAGCTAGTATGTCTGTTCTCCTCCAGCAGGTCGTTCCAGAGTCATGGGGACTCCAAAGGCTCAGTCTCCTCTGGTTTTATCCTTGACCTGGAAATTACTGGCAGACCTCTGCCAGAGGATCTCAGGCTGCATTCAGGCTTATAAGGGATTAGTAAATCAGAAATATAATTAGGGGCTGACCCCAAAATTCCTTTAAAAGTAATCATTACATTTTTAAAATCAATTATAAACACAAGGGTAACCAATATAGAGATACTAAGATAAGTGTTATGTGGACTCTTCTATTGGATTTTGTAAGTAGTCTTGCTGCAGCATTTTTGAACTAGTTGAAGTTTGGAGAGGTTTTACTGAGTCAGACAGGAATACAGTGAGTTAAAATAGTTTAAGATGGATGTAACCAAAGCATGGATGACAGTTTCCAGATTCTTAGTGGATAAACAAAGACCCAATTTTCAAGTTGTTACCAAGTTGCAGAAAGCAAGATTGAATGACTGACTTCACCTGTTGTTCAAAGTTAAGTTTGTTATCAAAGATAACACCCAGATTTCTGCACTGGGTTTTAATGCAATAGGAAAGAGAACCTAAGTAAGAGCAGAAGTGGTCACTGGAGGGGTCTGGACCTATGATAATGGCATCTGATTTAACAGAGTTTAACTGAGGAAAGTTTTGAAAGAGCCAGGTTTATTTAAGACAGTATTGAATTTTGAGCAGTTGTGTTGTGTTGTTGAAGTCAATCAAGAAATAGATCTGGGATTTGGCCGCATAAAAATGGAAACTGATATTAATAATAATAATAATAATAATAATAATAATAATAATAATATATTAAACTTATATAGCGCATGATGTTTGTTGTTCTTCCCCTTTATGATGTTTGTTTTTCTTCCCCTTTTGTATCTATGTCGGACAGTACTGCTGGCGTCGTGTGGGGCTGACACTTCTCCCTCTCGCAACCCCCTCCCTATCCACGATATTGTACTTATGCAAGATTTAACCAAGAGGTAACCTATGGAGAATAATAAAGGGCCAAGGACCGAGCTTTGAGGCACTCCATAGGAGAAATGCGAGGTGAAGGATTTAAAGTCACCAATGGCCATACAGTATTTCCTATCAGAAAGATAGGAATCAAACCAATCTAAAGATATACCCGATATGCCAACCCAACACTTAAGACGTTCAATTGAGATCTCACTGTCAACTGTATCAAAAGCTGCAGTAAGATTTAAAAGCAATAAAACAGATGTCTGGCCATTGTCAGATGCTAAAAGAATATCAATACCATGAAGAACTCTAAGGAGTACTGTCTCAGTGATATGAACCATCCTAAAACCTGACTGAAATTTATCAGAGACTGTTGCCATTCATATGATCGATGAGCTGCCCAGCAACTATTTTTTCCAAGACCATAGCCAGGAAGGGAAGTTTAGATATTGAGTGGAAGTTATTTAAAATGGATGGGCCAAGAGATGGCTTGAGAAGTTGCTGAACTATAGCAGATTTAAAATAATCAGACACTTGGCCAGATAAAAGTGAGAAATTGATAATGGCTAGGATTAATGGGGAGATTGAATGAAATATTTCTGTAAAAAAGTGAGTTGGAAGAATGTCCAATGAACAAGAGGATGGATTCAATTTTGTAATGACATTGGTTAGATGCTTAGTAGTGACTGACTTAAATGCTAGCAGGGTGCAAGGTGTTTTATAACAAAGGTCAGGGAGTGTTTGAGATGGAGGGATAATTGCATTCCTAACAGCTTGAACCTTATTAGAGAAAAAATGATAAAAACTCTTCACATTTATCAACTGAGGGCTCAATAAAAAGCGGGGGAAGGTTTGTGGTGTGGCTGATAATATCATACGAAAGAGTGATATAAAGAGATAGCTTGCCTATCTGAGGTGTTCATATGTGTATGTGGAGTTCTAGTAGATCACTATGAGTACCAAGAGTCCAATGGGCTGGCACTGATCCCATCTAATCAGAACACACACACACACACACACACACACACACACACACACACACAGCTCCCTCTTTCTTCCCTTAAATCAGTAGACATCATTGTAGGGTCAGAACCTCTTTTAAACTCCAGTTACTGATCCAAGGCTAGACAGAACGAGAGAGTAGGGGAGGAAGATATTGGGCGGGGAGTGAAGAAGGAGGGGACAGGAGGTAATGGAGGGTTGTTGAGGACCACTGACGTGAGACGACAGACCCTGCTGTCAGCATATACGTAGGTCATATATAGTTTATCTTTTCTTTCTTTCTCTCTCTCCCTTTTCCTCCTAAACTTGGAATGAGAGTCAGAATGCCTTTTAAGCATCAAGTGGAGTTTGACAAGGGATTCACTTAATGTGACATAAACATACGCTTAACTAAGTTTACAAGTCATACAAATATGTAAAGTATCTACGCACTACAAAAATGCACATAACCATTAATATAAATATTACCATCTATCTCGATTTCTCCTACTATCCGTCTCTTTCTCTCCATCTCTGTCTGTCCGTCTCTCCCTCAGTATTGCAATCGTGTTGGAACGCCAGTGTAAGCCCAGTTTCCTCTCTGTTCCATCTGAATCAGCACAGTTCTAATGGGCCAACATTCTACGCATCCATTTATGGTCATAGTGAGTCACAGTATAGAACCCAATCCCATGATCACACTGGGGAAAACCACCGTCTGTCTGCAGTTTGCTGTGTGTGTGTGTGTGTGTGTGTGTGTGTGTGTGTGTGTGTGTGTGTGTGTGTGTGTGTGTGTGTGTGTGTGTGTGTGTGTGTGTGTGTGTAATTACGGTGGGGTGTACATGTGCATTTTTTGTGTATTTTAGGATACATGTGCATCTGCCTGTGCAGGATTGTGTGTATTGTGTGTGTGCATCTGCCTTTGCTGAACTGTGTATATGTGTGTCGGATTCTGTACGTGTGTCTACGAGAGCAGGTAAATTTGTGTCTTGTCTACGCATGTATGCGTTTGTGAGATTACCAATCAATATAAAAGTGTGTGTGTGTGTGTGTGTGTGAGTGTGTGTGTGTGTGTGTGTGTGTGTGTGTGTGTTGTACGAGACAGCAGGGTGCTGTCTGTCACATAGCCCCCATAACCCCAAAATAAGCTTTACAAGACAGTTTGGCTTAGTCATTCCATTTTAGTCTAAAAGGCATTTGGATACCCCTTCTTAATTAGCATTCAAGTTAATATCCCATCTACCATTTGCTCAGCTGGAGTCCTCTCTTTTTCATAAACCTACGTTTTTTTCGACTGACGCAGAAGAAGAAATTTTCACTGGAAGTCCCCAGAGAGGACACACTCCAATCTCAACCGCATTGTGCAACTGTGTAAAATTTATTAACGCTATTAAACTCTTAAACTGATCTCCGTGTTGTGAATAAAGAACCCTCCCCACCAAAAAACAAACAAACAAACAAAGATCTCTTTAGACAGTAACACACTCAACCCTAACTCAACTTATGATTGTAAAGAAAAATACATAACCATAAGAAATAATAGTGATAATTCTTTGTGTGTCTACATGGCTGCATGTGTGCGTCTATGTGGCTCAGTGTGAGAGTGCATTGTGTGCCTGTTTGTCTGCACCTGTGTGTCTGCATGTGAGGCTATGATCTAAGCAGAGGGTTTATGACAGCATCAATCCAGTGTTTGAGACTGTGTGTGTCTCAGTAATAATGTGTTTTACTGTGCTATTAGTTGTATTTATGAGGTTGTATATGTGTGTGTTTCTGTGCATGCGTCTGTGTGAACTGATGGTGTTAGTGCGTATGTGTGTATGTGCTTTGAGCATCTGTATGTGTGTATAAATGTGCATGGTGTCTGTGTGCGATCTAAGCAGTGGGTTTATAACGACATCAGTGTGATTTTCCATGAGAACGCCTGTGGTTAGGACGACTTAATGCTACCAACTGGCAGAATGTGTGTTCATGCGTGTGTGTACTTCTCAGTTTCTTTGCATGTTTGTGATCATTTCTGTTCATGTGTGTGTGTTAAGCACACTCCTATGTGTTGTGTGTTTGCCATCCTCACGGAAAATATTCTGTACATTACATCCTTTAGCGATAGAGAGAGAGAGAGAGAGAGAGAGAGAGAGAGAGAGAGAGAGAGAGAGAGAGAGAGAGAGAGAGAGAGAGAGAGAGAGAGAGAGAGAGAGAGAGAGAGAGAGAGAGAGTGTGTGTGTTGTTGCCTTGCCAACAGTTCAGTTTTTGGTAATTTGGTGCTTGTGGCACAACATTTTCCAACAGACCCATGGCCAGAGCTGACTCTGACAGTGTGGGCTGGAGAGACATGGACTTAAATGGAGTGGTGATGGTTGTCAAGCAAGCTAGAGAGCAAAAACATATCTCCTTTTCAGCCCTTTCTCATTCTACTCTTATCCTGTTCTCTTCTGGACTACTCTTCATTCTTTCCATCTCAGTCTTTCCTTAAAACCACAATACAATTTACTCACTCTATCCAAACCAAAGTGCCCGTGTTAAGAAAAAGAGGAAAAAACAAAAACAAACAAACATATAAAACCGAAAATTATGCAAAAATTAATAAACAACAAATCTTCAACAGAACACACCACCTCCTCAACACCCCAGATGTTCATAAAGGCATCTGTGTTGCCTGTCAGTTTATGGTACTCAAAGTCCACCATGAGACCTGCAGCCATCAATCCATTCATCATCAGAAAGGGGTCCACAGACCACTTATCCCGAATCCAGTTCTTTCTGGTTTTCCAAATTGACAAGTTAGCCACTGTCGACACTGTGTTAATGAACACATGCACATACTTTTTTCCAGCTGAAAATTGTGAACCCTAAATAAAATATTCAAAAGAAAAACAAACTTCCCCCACACCCTGAAACCACAAAACTAACTGACAAAATAAATACTGGACACAAGATAAAAAGGTGCTGTAATGACTCCCTGTTAAAACAAAATGGACATCCCACTCCTATGCTAGGATCCAGGTGTACTAGATATATGTTTGTAGCTATACCCCCATGAACAATCCTCCATTGGAGGTCCACCGTCCATTTGTCAATGGGGGTCTTGTATGGGGACTACCAATAGCCTTTTGGAGAGGAATCTGGGGCAAAAAAATCCAGTCCGCCTTGATGCCTTTATCCCTGCCAGAGAGCATAAGTGTGACACTTTAACACAGGAGTAGTGAGCTGCTTTCTTACCCACAGTCTCAAATTCCTCCAATTCTGTAGTTCTTAAGGACAAAAAAACCCATCCTCCTCCTCCTCTTCCTGCCACTTCCCAACAACAGGAGAGACACTCAGAGAGGGAATTACATACTCACATTTATCATTCCCCTGTACAAACAGAGTATGGTTCGCAACAAACGCTCTGACGGGCAGTGGTAGGGACGCACAGACCTCCTCCACCAACCTGTGCAGAAGTCTAAAATACTTGAATCTAGTCAACCCTGTAAGATACTCAACAGTTGTTTCATGAGATGGCCCAACTTGACACAATAAGCCTCTCGCAAGCTGGACCGCAGGCTAACAGATGACAAAACCTAGGAGTTGACTATAAGATTATCAAACAATTGCTCCTCAAAAATCCACATCCTTTGTGTCAGTGGAAACTTAAAATCTGCCATGATTGACAGATTTATAGAAGGGTGTCAACCCTCTAAGGTCCAAAACCTTAGGCTGGGGCACGAACAGTTGTTTATCGTAACCAGGCCAGTCCTCCTCAGTAACAATCGAGCTAAGTCCAAAGCTGTATAACTATCTCTGTGCAGTCCTGAATAATGTTATACTGGATGGGATGTCCATGAGGCCTTGTCCTCCTTCATGTACCAGTAGATACAATGCAACTGCCTTAATCCAGTCTTGACCTGACCAGAAAAAATCCACAATGGTCTTCTGGATTTCCTCAATAGACCCCTTGATGGAGGTAGGACTATCAGTCTGTACCACAGGGTCGAGGCAACTGAGTTATTGACAACCAGGACCCTTCCCCAATAAGAAAGCTGAAGTATCAACCATTTTCATTCAGACTGCCTGGCACACACTTTATCCTTACACCTTTCCAGTTCTGCCTTTGAAAGTCGTCTGTTCCTAGGAAAACACCTAAAATCTTCATACCTGTGCTCCCCCACCTAATTACCTCTGGCAGACTGAGATAATTCCTCTCTCTCCACTGACCTACCTAAGCTTACATCTATGTAAAAATCATTCAATAGCCAGCGAATACAGTTGTCCAGAGATTAGACAGCCCTATCTTATTCCTCTTTGAACGGGAACTAAACGTCTTAACCACCCACCCACCATAACCATACATAATGCCCCCTTATAAAACAAACCCAACCATGTCAGAAAACCCTGCCCAAAACCACCTTCGAATTAGAGAATAAAAACCTATGGTTAACATGATCAAAAGCGTTTTCCTGGTCCAGAGATAAAATACTAGCATCAAGATTATATAAATCACAAATATCCCACACATCTCATAAAAAAAGAAGAAAAAAAAAAGATGATCTATAATGCATGTCTGGCACACAATAAAACTGTTCTTTATGAACCAGCAAATCTAACAAAAAAAACAAAAAACAAATAAAATCAAGTCTGTTGGCCAGGACTTCAGAAAAATGTTAGTAGTCTGTGCATAAGGGTGCCACAGGTCTCCAGTTCTTAATGAGAGCCAAGTCTCCTATCATAGGAAGACGAGAAAGAGAGCTGCATGGCAACAGGACAGCAATAATAGGCCTGTCTGGGCACACTCCTGCACCTCAGATACTAGGTCAATACCCAGATAGCCCAGAAGCATTTATAAAAGTCTGCAGGCAGCCCGTCTATACCAGGAGCCCGACCAGGTGCCATCTATCCCACAGCAGCGGTGAACTCCTCCATGGAGATTTTAGCATCCAGGACAGCTTGCTCCTCATTTCCCAGCTGAGGGATCCCCTCAAGAAGTTCAGCACCACACCATTTTTTACAGTCCTCTGCCCTGTAGAGGGCAGGAGGACTGTAAAGACAGCATATGGTTAGGAGCATAAACATAAATAAAACAGAAAATAAGCCAATTTCTTTCTGGCCTGACCACTAGAACCCTCCATTTCACTACCTCTGTGTTGGATATCATAGCTTAATCCTTGTGAAAAAAGAACTGCTTCCCCTGCGGTGAAATTTGTGCCATAACTAAGAAAATACTGACCATAAACCCCATTCTCCTTCATTTGTGCTATCACTGTTCCCTGTAAAAATACATCTAGTCCTTTCTGCTGACACATTTCAGAAAATGCAGCTCTTCTGTCTCACCCTCCCATAATTAATATTTAGAGATCTAACCCTCAACCTCTGCATAGTAAATTCAGAGTGAAAACAGAGAAGCAGATAGAAAAATAAAATCAACAGTAAAAGAAACACCCAGTGTAACACATACATCATTTTAATGTTTCCCTTTTTTGACGAAAGCTCTTTCCTTAATATTGTTTTCTCAACCAGTACCACTTCCTTTTTTTAGCAACTCATCACCAATTAATTTTTGCAATGTCACCACTGTTTTGATAAATTTATCAGCATCAGAAAAATATTCAGTGACCTTGACAGACTTTCCAAATGTTTCATCAAGGAAATCATTAATTCCTTCTAATGGGTACAGCTCACTACTATGAAGCTGTGAGTCTGCCACAGACATGCGATCAGATTCAGAGTCATATTCCATTTCCTCCTCATCATCATCATCACTTAAAATGCTTTCATTAACAGACGGCTCGACTACCACTGTCTCTGCACCAGCCGGCTTCCCTTGGTCAGACATGGCCACCACACCCTCCTGAGTCGCTTCACCTGCATTGGGCTTCACCACCTCCATCATCAGCGGACCCACAGCTCCATCCCCATCTTCTACCAGAAGTGGACAACCTAGCTTCAGAAAGTAAAAGTCCTGCCACGTGTCTGTTCCACCCATGCACTACACCAGATGAATTTAATTAGCACAACTCTTCAGCCAGGTAAATCACCTTATGTAGTGCATGGCGAGAACAAATACATGGTAGGACTTTTACTTTCTGAAGCCGGGTTGTCCACCTCTGTCTTCTACCAGCACTGTATTCAGAACAGCTGGGCTGTCATCTGCCCCTGTATTATGTGTTAGTTTGACCTTCCTCAACTCATTTATCTGGTGTACTGGGTGACTGCGCCTCTTTTTCTCCCTGCCTGCTTGTTCCTTCATGTTCTTGACAGGAACTATGATTCTCATTGCAGCTAACATCATTGCTTGTCCCCGGCTGTAACTTCATAGGCTACTCAAATAGAAATGAACAGAAAATTAATGGGGGCTACCTGTAAAGCATACAAACCTGTGCCTGCCTACATATAAATAGTGAGCTTTTCTCAAAATACTGCTGGTTCTATGGTTTTGGTTACTCAAATAGAAATACGTAGAAAATTAATGTGGGTATCTATAATAGACAAAAATGTTGCTGAAATAGCGATCTTTTACTAAAATACTGCTGGTTCTGTGGTGTTGGCATTTCAAATCTGATGCCTGCAGTGCACCATAAGAGCATCAGATGACGCGCATGAAATGAGTTGCATCAATTATTGCTTTCAGTGTGTTTGAGCCTTGAAAGACATCTCTAGTGATTGTGTTGGTGAAATTAAAAACATTAACACCTTTCGCCTTAGTGGCTGTATGTATTTAACTTTATCATTTTTGCACCCTAAACCCATGGTTTTAAAACTACTCCCCATTTTACTCAAATGTTGAAGCTCTCTCTCCAGCACTTCATTGGGGCTAAATGAGGGACCATCTGATATGGTAACCCAGGTGGATAGCACAGCCAGCAGTGTAATTTGCATCATTAAGAAAGATGCCTTTACTGACTAACAAAGTGTTTCTCTTTCAGAAATACAACCACCGCTTTACTCATCATCAAGCATAGGGCAGATTTTCATGACCAACTAAATCACTAACTGTGAGAAGAACTTCCTCTACCATTACAGATGGGTTAGGCTGAACCTGCACTTCATGATGGAGAGAGAAATATGGTGAAGATGCCATCCCTGCTAAAACCTAACATCAACAATGCACTAAAAACACAAATAATAATAATAAACTGAAATCTATCAAAGACAAACCAAAAACTAGCAAAATGCTTGTAGCAAACAGTCACACTCACCAAAAGCACACACACAAGCCTAACCCCCAGCATGCAACAGAGATAGAGAGAGAGAGAGAGAGGGAGCGAGAGCGAGAGAGGGAGAGAGAAAGAAATGGGGGAAATGACAAACAGGAGGGAGAAATGAAGGAATAAAATATTGAAAGAGTTCAAGAACACCTGACTGAATGCATGTAAAACCTAGAATAAATTAGATTTAAAAACAAGAAAGTACAATAAGAGAGAGAGAGAGAGAGAGAGAGAGAGAGAGAGAGAGAGAGAGAGAGAGAGAGAGAGAGAGAGAGAGAGAGAGAGAGAGAGAGAGAGGAAAATCAGTTTTAATGTGGGCCACAAACAGCCGCCTTGATCATCTCTATTGTAACAAAGAACCCTTTTCATTGACAAGGTTGTTCTTCACTTGCGTCTACACAGAGAGCGTTTTGGTTCAGTCCTGTCTGTTGATGAACCACTCAAGGCAGCCCGAGGTACAGCCATTCTGTTTTCATAATGGATGTAAATTTATACAAACAAATTGACATTCATAAGATGGAGAGTAATTAATTGGGCGGCACGTTGGCCCAGTGGTATAGCACTGTCACCTCACAGCAAGAAGGTCCTGGGTTCGAACCCCAGGGGTGTCCAACCGTGGAGGTCATCCCAGGTCGTCCACTGTGTGGAGTTTGCATGTTCTCCCTGTGTCTGCGGTGGGTTTTCTCTGGGTGCTCCAGTTTCTCCCACCATCAAAAGAAACATGCATGTTAGGGTTTATACTGTTGTCTGTGCCCCTGAGCAAGGCAATGGAAAGAAGAACTGAAGTTGGTCTCCGGGCGCTGCATGAAGGCGGCAGCCCACTGCTCCTAGCTACACAGATCACAGCTAGGATGGGTTAATTTGCAGTAACTGAATTTCCCCAAGCGGATTAATTAAGGAAACTTAATCTTAATCTAACTTAATTACCACATACCGCCATAAAGCGTAGGTGTTGGTAATCTAAACAAAATAATGATGTCCAGGATTGTAACTCTGAAAGACTCCCATTTGCTCCAGAGTGGTGATTGTGGCGATATTTCCTGTAACATTCAAAATAAACCTCACCATAAAGTTCTCCTCCATGACTTGAAAGTTACATATCAGAAGTAGCAAGGAAGGGGAAAAATCAAACGGAGCAATGGAAAAAAAGCGCTCATTAGGACAACAAAGAATGCCACAAATGGTAAACTGGTTTCCTAATCTTGTGAATTCAAAGAGAATATTTTGTAGTTAAGCATCAGTGTTATAACACAAGGATTTTCTCAAAGAATCAGGTGTTGAATATTGGTTTATCTTAAAATAGGGGAAGTTGGAGATTAAGTTTTATCGCTTGGATGGATGCTCAACATAAAGACGCAGGGTCATGAATACAGCATTTCAAAATTAACAGGACTAGGTTAAAACGTAGTATACGGCTAGACTGTGACTACATTTAGAAAGCGGCTGTTTTGGTGTGACTATAAAAAGCAGCTGTTTTGACATCAGTTCCGTGACCAGCAGCTGTACTGGACGGCTTCAGGGTTTTCAAACCCTGATTATTGATAAAGTTAAATAGTGCAAATTTATTTATTTAACCCCCCCTCCTTTTTTTCTCCCACATTGTACTTGGCAATCACCCTATTTTCCGAGCTGTCCAGGTCGCTGCTCCACCCCCTCTGCCGATCCGTGGAGGGCTGCAGACTACTAGGAGGATCACGCTATTCCGCCCAGTTCCCCCTCCCCCCTGAACAGGTGTCGCGACTGATCAGGCGAGGTGCTAGTGCAGGGATTAGGACACATACCCACATCCGGCTTCTGACCCGGAGACACGGCCAATAGTGTCTGTAGGGACGCCCAAGCAAGCCAGGGGTAAAACAGGGATTCAAACCAGCGATCCCTGAGTTGGTAGGCAACGGAATAGACCGCTATGCCACCCGGATGCCCCATGCACATTTATTTTTACATGAAGTAATTACCTGGCTACAATCACAGCTGCTAAGGTCACTGGAAAGTCTGGGCATGACACTGCTTATAAATGCGCTTCAGTTACCACCAACTCTGAAGACACCAATCGTTTTCACTGTAACTGCGCGTGGTTATCAGCACTGGTGTTTGTGAATTGGACTTTTTTGCAATTAGGTGTTTCTGTAGTATCCATGAGCAGAACTACACTGCTCAAAAAAATAAAGGGAACACCTAAAAACACAATATAGACCTCGATGAATGAAATATTTCAGCTGAAAATCTTTATTTATTAGACAGAGGAATGTGTTTAGAGCAAAATAACCTAAGAATGATCAATGGAAATCAAAATCATTAGCCCATTAAGGTCTGGATTCAGAATCATACTCAAAATCAAAGTGGAAAATGAGAACATAGGTTGATCCAACTTCTGTGGAAATTCTTCAAGACGATTCAAAATGAGGCTCAGTAGTGTGTGTGGCCTCCATGTGCCTGTATGCACTCCCTACAACGTCTGGGCATGCTCCTGATGAGACGACGGATGGTCTCCTGAGGGATCTCCTCCCAGACCTGGATCAGGGCATCGGTCAACTCCTGGACAGTCTGTGGTGCGACATCGCGTTGGCGGATGGTACGACACATGATGTCCCAGAGGTGCTCGATTGGACTCAGGTCTGGGGAACGTGCAGGCCAGTCTATAGCATCAATGCCCTCGACATACAGGAACTGCTGACACACTCTGGCCACATGAGGACGAGCATTGTCATGCATGAGCAGGAACCCAGGGCCCACTGCACCAGCATATGGTCTGACAATGGGTCTGAGGATCTCATCCCGGTACCTAATGGCAGTCATGGTACCTCTGGCTAGCACGTAGAGGTCTGTGCGGCCCTCCAAGGATATGCCTCCCCAGACCATCACTGACCCACCGCCAAACCGGTCATGCTGGAGGATGTTGCAGGCAGCAGAACGTTCTCCACAGCGTCTCCAGACTCTCTCACGTCTGTCACATGTGTTCAGTGTGAACCTGCTCTCATCTGTGAAGAGCACAGGGCGCCAATGGCGAATCTGCCAACCAAGATGTTCTCTGGCAAAGGTCAATCGGGCTGCACGGTGTTGGGCTGTGAGCACAGGCCCCAATTGTGGACGTCGGGCCCTCATACCATCCTCATGCATTCTGTTTCTCACTGTTTGAGCAGAAACCTGCACATTAGTGGCCTGTTGAAGGTCGTTTTGTAGGGCTCCGGCAGTGCTCCTCCTGTTCCTCCTTGCACAAAGGACCAGATAGCGATCCTGCTGCGGGGTTGTTGTCCTCCTGCGGCCCCCTCCACGTCTCCTGGTGTTCTGGCCTGTCTCCTGGTACCTCCTCCATGCTCTGGACACTGTGCTGAGAGACACATCAAATCTTCTTGCCACAGCACGCATTGATGTGCCATCCTGGATGAGCTGCACTACCTGAGCAACTTCTGTAGGTTGCAGATACCGCCTCATGTCACCTCTAGTGGTGAGGGCACTAGCAAAATGAAAAACTAACCAAAGATCGGCCAGAAAAGATGAGGACAGGCAAATGGTCTGTGGCCACCACCTGCAAATCCATTCCTTTTATAGGGGTTGTCTTGCAAATTGTCTAATTTCCACCAGGTGGAAATTAGACAATTTACCCACAGGTGAAATTGATTCACAAATCAGTGTTGCTTCCTAACTGGACAGGTTGATATCTCAAAAGTGTGATTGACTTGGAGCTACATTGCATTGCTTATGTGTTCCCTTTATTTTTTTGAGCAGTGTATATTATGTTTGCTAGTGTGCAAACCGCTGTACTGATTTACAGCCAATAGGAAAATTCCCCCTTCCGTGTTTACCAGCGAGATCTTTGGTTGGCCAACCAATCGTGTAAATTCTTGTTTTGTTTTTGGATTTCCCCCCCTTTTCTCTCCAATTGCACTTGGCCAATAACCCCACTCTTCCGAGCCATCCCGATCCTCGCTCCACCCCCTCTGTTGATCCGGGGAGGGCTGCAGACTACCCCGTCTCCTCCAACACACGTGGAGTCGCCAGCCGCTTCTTTTCACCTGACAGTGAGGAGTTTCGCCAGGGGGATGTAGCGCATGGGAGGATCATGCTATTTCCCCCAGTTCCTCCTCCTCCCCGAACAGGCACCCGACTGACCAGAGGAGGCGCTAGTGCAGCGACCAGGACACATATCTTCATCCGGCTTCCCATCCACAGATACAGCCAATTGTGTCTCTAGGGACGCCCGACCAAGCCAGAGGTAACATGGGGATTTGAACTGGCGAGCCCCATGTCAGTAGGCAACAGAACAGACCAACACACTACCCGGACGCCCCTAATCATGTAACTTGAACGACATCATTGGTCACCACTAGCTGGAACTTGGCTGTCCGACCAGTGGTGAAACTCCATCACTCACTAGACATTCACTCACAATCGCATGTGTAGGGCAGGCCGCGCTGTTGCAGTCCAGCCAGCTACACAGAGAGAAAAAGCCACTTCATTTTGTCAATGTATTATTACAACAACTTGTATTCTTACAACGAATTTGTTCTCTGCATTTAACCCATCCTATTGTATAGGGGCAATGGGCAGATGTGGCGCAGCACCCGGGGACCAACTCCAGTTCTTCTTTCCATTGCCTTGCTCAGGGGCACAGACAGGAGTATTAACCCTAACATGCATGTCTTTTTGATGGAGGGAGAGGAAACGGGAGTACCCAAAGGAAACCCCCACCGATATGGGGAGAACATGCAAACTCAACACGGACGGGCTGGTGTTTGAATCCAGGACCTTCGTGCTGTGAGGCAACAGTGCTAGTGCCGAAAACTAGCAACACTAAACATAATTAAAAACAAAACAAACTAACAAACAAGCAAACAAAACCCCTTTTCATTGTCACCCGGATAACTTGAACACAAAATAATGGAGTAAAAACTATGTATGTATGTTTCTGTTGATGTGTTAGCAAAGAAAGTTCACTGGAAAGACTGGAGGTCAGACTTTGGAAACCCTGCTCTCTTAATAAGCAGACACTATGGCTGTGTCTCTGGGGTCTGTTCTTCCTCTTTCACCATGAACAGCTTCAATAAGTCTCATTCACACACACAGGCACACAGAGAAACACACCCATGATGTTCTCGTACAAATATGTGCTTGCATGTAAAATCACATATATGGACATATACATATATGCATTTTGTTGGAAACACATAAACCACCACATCATATATGTACACCCAAATAAACATAGATTCAAATACACGCGCAAACGTGCACAAACACACACACACACACACACACACACACACACACACACACACACACACACACACACACACGCACACAAACTGAGATACAAATGCAGACATACACACATGACCATACACACAAGACACAAGGAAATGACACGATAATATTTATGAAAAGGCTCTTTGTCTTCGTCCTAGTCCACACCGAGTTCACGACCCAATAACATTATCAGAGCCTTTCAAGATTCTCTGTGACTGTGCTGTTGTTCAAAAGCAGGGTCAAGAGATGAAGGAGGGTTTCACAAGGATCAAAGTCTATATATTTACACTACCAGTCATGTGACCTGATTCCACACATCCGACACAGATCGGATGTAATTGTTCAGAGTATAGACAGTAGAAAAAGGCATGGTATCTGATTTTTTCTAGATTGGACACACTTCAAATGCGGTATGAAATTTCAATATAATTCCAATTTTTTTTGTACCCTGTAATGACCTGTGGACATCAGTGGTGTGGCATTTTTTTGGGGAAGCCAAGTGAGAAATTACCTCTAATCTATATCCTTTTTCTTTTTTTTTGGGAGGGGGTTGGGGATCTTAATTGACAGGAGTACATCGCCACTTTAACAGCCAACCTAATGTGGCAGAAGTGTCACAGACTCCGACGTTAAAACTCCGCTATAAAAATACAATTTCAAGAGTAGGATTTATCACAGTGACAGCTGGAAATCATCTTAATAGCTACAACAAAAAATTTCCCAAGGCTGAGTCATGTTTTCTTACCACTGTTTTACTGCTTTAGAATGAATGAAAGTCATTCGCCTTCATTCATTTTATACCATGAAAACTGTGACGGTTAAACAGTCTTTTAATACAGGCCTCTTCTCCCAGTAGGCGAAAAGAGGGGTGGTTTCTCGTCAAGTTCGAGCACCGCAGAAGGGAAGATACACCTGGTGGAGATCTGCACTCTCCTGAGTACACTCTTCTAGTTGTTTTCGTTTGCGCACCATGTGGTGTGCGTGTGCAATACAGTTGCTGAGTGACATAAAGCATAAAGGAAGAGCTGATAATGGTGGTAGTTTGGTAAAGTTGTTGTTTTAATAAAAACTCAAAATCTCTGCCCTCCACCACTACTTGCTAACGCTGCTATCACTACAAAAAAAATAACTAAGAGTTAAATCTCCCATTTTTGTTTTTTTTGGCCTTTTCCCCTCTTTTTCTCCCCAATTGTATTTGGAAAATTACCCTATTTTCTGAGCCATCCCAGTCACTGCTCCACCCTCTACCGATCCGGGGAGGGCTGCAGACAACCACATGCCTCCTCCGATACATGTGGAATCACCAGTCGCTTCTTTTCACCTGACAGTGAGGAGTTTTGCCAGGGGGAAATAGCACATGGGAGGATCACACTATTCCCCCCAGTTCCCCATCCCCCCCGAACAGGCGCCCTGACCGATCAAAGGAGGTGCTAGTGCAGCGACCAGGACACATAACCACATCCGGCTTCCCATCCGCAGACACAGCCAATTGGGTCTGTAGGGATGCCCAACCAAGCCAGAGGTAACACAGGGAATTGAACCGGCGAGCCCCATGTTAGTAGGCAATGGAATAAATCACTACGCTACCCAGACACCTGTTAATTTTTCCATCCATCCATCCATCCATTATCCAAACCGCTTATCCTGCTCAGGGTCACGGGGATGCTGGAGCCTATCCCAGCGGTCATTGGGTGACAGTCAGGGAGACACCTTGGACTGGCCGCCACCGCCCTTAGTTTTTTTTTCATTTCAATGACGTTGATAAAATGCAAAAAATTGATTGGTATGAGGCCAAAGGGCGGCTGGCTTCCCTTGGCATAGATCCAATCCGTCCTGACTAATCGCAGTTTGGTAGTGGCATGACAGTAGCCTCACCTGATTGGTTAATCCTTCAATTTTTTTTCACCAAGGGAAGCCAACTCCAGCCTGGCCTCCTACATTAGGAGTGCAATACAGGGCTTCACCACACACATTGACTAACACTCACCACGTTAAAATTTAGAGGTGTGCTGTTTCACGCATTGTAAAATATTCAATGAGAAATGGGGAAGAGATGGCAGGAACATAGGAAAAGCACAGAAGAATTACGAAAACTGTTACATTAAGTGTTTTTATTAAGAGGACAACTTCATTCCGAAAAAACAGGGGAAACCTGGCTTCCCTTGGCCTCCGGGAGAAAACACCACCGGTCAACACCATATTCTGGCCACATCCTTTGAGACAGACTGGCCACGATGAAAAAATAGCCACATCATTGGCGTCCCTGAAGTTACTGAGGGCACCAACATGTTAAATTTGTCAACCTCATCCATCCTCACGTGGCTTTCTGCACTTGCTGACAAAAAGTTTGCGATCACAAGAGCTCACTCTATCGGCCCGTCCCATGAGGGAGCCAGGGGCTCTAGCACAATTACTTGCAAGATGCTCTGTTTCCCCGACCATGACTGCATTCTCGAGGCTGCCAGGGATCAAATATTCCTGTCGTTGATTGTCAGATCAACGACAGGAATATTTGCTTTACTGCCAACGACAGTAATTACACTGTCACCCGATGCCAAGCCTTCTCCGATGCAATGGATACAGCAAGGAAACAGGGCTTCCAAGCATTCTTGCATTACCCAGGCAGGTTGAAGCTGACCCGTGTTGTTGAACAGCACCAGGTTGAGAATCCCACTGAGGCCAAGAACTTTCTCAACAGCCACCAGTCGGCCAGCAACTAGAATGCCAGACTGTGGCTTGACTGCAACTTGGTAAAACACAGATTGTGAGAGTTAAGGCTCCCTAGCTGCTGCAATCACCTTCACTGTTTGGACTTGTAAGGGAAATTGTTTTTTTTTTCTTCTTCCCATCCTGCTTGGTAGTGGGACACCTTCTTCATTGTTGCTGAGAACTGAAACCCAATTACCTTACTATTATCTTTAATTTTTTTTTGGGACAGTTCAAACTACGTTTATAACCTCATCCTAATTTATCATGTTATGGTTAATTTTTTCTAGTGTGGGCAGGGCATCTGTTTGTGATACCCTGCAGGGGAATGAGCAGTATGTGACTGTGTGTAGCCCACTTTCTCAGAGTCAAGTTGACTGACTGATAGGGGAAGGAAAAAACATCGTTCTTACGAGTGAGTGTAATGGGCATTTTCAGGTGGGGGGATTTTCGTGTTCTTATTCTGTTTGTTACTTGGGGTTGTTACAACCTGGGTTTGGGGTGGAATAGGTCTCTTACTGAAATTACTTGTTTTCATTCAGTTCATGATGGGCTGTATTTCAATTTTGTCTAGTCTAGTTTTGCGACATGACGGCTATTAAAGTTGCGAGTTGGAACATCAACAGGCTGAATGGTCAAATCAAACGTGCAATGTGTTTAGATTATCTGTGGAGGCAAAATATTGATGTGGCATTCAGACAGGAGTTGCACTTGAGAGACTCCCATGTTAAATGGTTTGCCAATAGGCATTATTATACCGATGGCTCCACCTCGATTGACTCCGAATCACGCGGCTCGCTTGTTTTACTTAATCTTTCCTTGTCAATTTTAGAAAGTTTCGGCAGCACAGACAGTCACATTTCTGATCTTAAAACCATTACCGGAGGGCCTAAAATCTGCTTTATTTACATTTATGCCTCAAATCAATTTGAACCAGATTTCTATGAAAATGTCACCGAACTTGTACAAGACATGCAAAGGTTTGCTGTTTTTATAGGCGCAGACACAAAACGCCACTCTGAACTCTGGGCTTGATGGCCCTCATCTGGGGGACCAGCGTTCTCATAAGTCTGCATCTGCTGCATTTCCGGGCCTCATGTCAGATTTCAGCCTGATGGATTTATTCCACACCATTAATCCTTCACCTGGCTCTTCACTGGCATCCTCCTCACACACTTATACATATACAATGACTAAACACCTTTCTTGATGTGATGTTATAGAGCTCTCGGTGGCTCGAGTGCATGGTGCGAGTGAGAGAACTGTTACACAATGGGCGGGTGCGTATGACAAGGTAAAGGAGCTATTGAAATGACAGCGTTGTATGTTTTCTGTCCGTGATCTGGGGGGGGGGGGGGGTGTCACAAATGTTGGCAAATGTTGTATATTCTCCATACTATATGTCTAGTAGGTGTAATTTCCTTGCTCTCCTTTGAGAAAATAATAATAAAAAAAAAACACATTTGATTACAAAAAAGAATGTGTCTAAGTTTTCCAACTCAGTAATTATATTTAATATTTGATTTTCTTTGTACCCCTTTCTTAAAATATGATGGCATAGCTGATGGTACATGACAATTGCTTGGGTTATAGACTTGTGTTTTGTCTCAGTATGTACAGTTCAAGCCATACACTATTGTGGTGTATCATACTGAAAAAGAAATTGCACTCTTGTTTATTAATATTGAATCCTGTGCCCAGTAAGATCCTTTATTCACTTAAAAACTATTAATGGAAGCACAACCCTGATTTGCATTTTACTTTTATGACTCGGCTCATGAGAAGAATGGCTTGTGTAAGTATGTACATCCACATGATGTGTGCATGTGTGTTATGTGTGTGTGTGTGAGAGAGAGAGCGAGCGAGAGGAGAGAGAGAGAGAGAGAGAGAGAGAGAGAGAGAGAGAGAGAGAGAGAGAGAGAGAGAGAGAGAGAGAGAGAGAGAGAGAGAGAGAGAGAGAGAGAGAGAGAGAGAGAGAGGTGACGGGGGGAAAGGTGATTATTTGCACCAGTCAGTTCTCAGGTGTAACATGAGATAAAAATCTACAGGCGCCAGTGCCACCACTCCTGCCTCCAGCTGAGCAGACAAACACCCTCTCCACGGAGGTGTAGAAAACTGCTGCAGCAAATACTACAGAACTGTAGCCAACAGCACCTCCTTTTCTGTCTCGCCATCCAAACCTTTTGGATATGAGTCTTGCATTTGAAGCAAAGCTCATTTAACAAGCGTAGCAGAAAAATCAGCTCACGAGGCTCCATGTTTGGCATTTGTGTGTGGCCTACGGTGCTATGCCAACCCCATCACATGTGTTATTTTGTGCACTTGTGTATCATATAAGATGCATGACCATGTTAAAATCGAGGCCAAATATAGGTTGGTTTTTTTTACTACTTTATTGATCCCCGTGGGGAAATTCTGCTCTGCATTTAACCCATCCTAGCTGTGTAATTGGGAGCAGTGGGCAGCCACCGTGCAGTGCCCAGGGACCAACTCCAGTTCGTCTTGCCATGCCTTGGTCAAGGGCACAGACAGTAGGAGTATAAACCCTAACATGCATGTCTTTTTGATGGTGGGGGAAACTGAAGCACCCAGAGAAAACCCACCGCAGACACGGGGAGAACATGCAAACTCCCCACAGAGGATGACCTGGGATGACCCCCAAGGCTAGACAACCCCAGGGTTCGAACCCAGGACCTTCTTGCTCTGAAGTGACAGCGCTAATCACTGGGCCACCGTGCCACCCAGGTTTACAGGTTTACTTAATGTAAAAATCATCGACAAAGGATTGGCTTTCAGGCATCTGGGTGGCATGGTGATCTATTCCGTTGCCTACCAACACGGGTATCGCCAGTTCAAATCCCCGTGTTACCTCTGGCTTGGTCGGGCGTCCCTACAGACACAATTGGCCATGTCTGCGGGTGGGAAGCCGGAAGTGGGTATGTGTCCTGGTCGCTGCACTAGCGCCTCCTCTGGTTGGTCGGTTGAGGTGCCTGTTCGGGGGGGAGGGGGAACTGGGGGGAATAGCGTGACCCTGCCATGCACTACGTCCCCATGGCAAAACTCCTCACTGTCAGGTGAAAAGAAGCGGCTGGCGACTCCACATGTATTGGAGGAGATGTGGCAGACTGCAGTCCTCCCCGGATCGGCAGAGGGGGTGGAGCAGCGACCAGGATGGCTCGGAAGAGTGGGGTAATTGGCTGGATACAATTGAGGAGAAAAAGGGGGAAACCCCCACCCCCCCAAAAAAACAAAAACAAGATTGGCTTTCAACAAATCTTTCAAATCAGACATGGTGACCTGTGGTGTAAATGGAGCCACAATGAGCTGCCAAACTGGCCTGAGTAAGTCCACATCCACACACGCCAAAGCTGTTGTCAAAGACTTTGTCGAGTGGGAGGTGCTCTGAAACTATGACATTTCAGGTTGAAAATAGAGAATAGGATACGTACATCTACACACACTTTATTCTCATGACGAATGAATTTCTTGTTAATATTTCTTGCAGATCTGTAATAATTCTAACCATTAACTTGTAATAAAAACTCTGAAATGATCACGGCCTGTTCAGCAGATACAGCCGGGGAGGGCATCTAACCTGCGCTCATTAATATTCAATCGTAAAACAACACAGGTTAACTTTTCCTTGCGTTGGGTTAAATTCTTAAGATTACCTAAATGGTTTAGACCAGTAACTTCGGCAGGATACAGCCTTATTTACAAGAACTTGGAGTTGAAGAGGAGCCAAACCAAAACAGCTCCTCCTTAAAACAATTTTTATAGAGGAATGACTTCACAAGGTTTAAAAACAAAACCAAACATAATCACAACAAGTCAGATTATGGACTGGGATTTCCACAAAGTTCCACTCAACGAAACAATGGTGCATCTGCAAGGAGCCGGTGGCAAAGATAAGATTGGACTAAATACTGGAGCCAGTTCCGAAAAGTCCAAGGACTGGGACCTTGGACCAAGAGGAAACAACCACACACACACACACACACACACACACACACACACACACACACACACACACACACGCGCGCGCGTGCGTGCAGACACACACACGCGCGCGTGCAGACGCACACACACACACACACACACACACACACACACACACACACACACACACACACACACACACACACACACACACACACACACACACACACACACACTGTAAACACACAAATGAAACAAATAGACTTCTGATACACAAAGGTATGTACAGACAGCAACACAAATGGTGAGAGAGGAGAGAGAAAAAAGGGTGGAGGAAGCAGCCATGGTCAGAGGACTCAACCGGATGCAAGGGTGACAGGACAGGGAATTAAACCTTACTCAACAGGACATGATACAAGATCCCGTAATAACTATGAGAGATTCGGAAAACACGCACTTGGAGCAGATTTGCCAATCTTGATGCCAATATGAAGATGGCATAATGTTCCCCTCCACACAGTACATGTTATAAACGGTGACATTGGTCTCCAAAGCCACTAATCAAGCAGCCACTTGCTCTAATTAGTAACCAATGTACCGTCCCTCAGTCTATGAACATTTTGAGCAATCTTAAAGTTTATTCTTGGTTTAAACTGAAGCAAGAGTGCAGTGGGTGCCTCCGAGGCAAAGGATAATCAGTGATCGTGTAGCAGTGACTACCTCCAGAACAACACAGATAGATATAACTGAATGGATCTGAAACATGGAATTATTTGACCAGGCCCAAAGTTTGTTCTTTACCGCCCAAATTATACAGGGGGGGCAACAAAAAAAAATCACAGTACAAGTTCTCTATAGTCTACCGACTCAACACTAAATGAAACACAGCCACATCAATAAATGGGCAACAGCACACAGCACACAGTAAGGATGAACAATGGCTTGTTTTGTAAAGAGCCACTGACCTTATCAATGTTTGGGGGTGGGGCATTCCAAACGCTGCCATTGAACCGAGGCTGTGCTGTTTGGTTGTCAATGTTAATTGGCTAACGACATTAGTATACCGACATTCCCTCTGTTAATCTAAAACATGTCACAGGACTTGGCTGAATGAAATTTTCACTAGATACTGGAATGCCTAGACAACAGTGTTCTCACAATTTACTCTAATATGAGAGAGCGAGGCGAGAGAGAGAGAGAGAGAGAGAGAGAGAGAGAGAGAGAGAGAGAGAGAGAGAGAGAGAGAGAGAGAGAGAGAGAGAGAGAGAACGAGGGGGAGACAGAGAGGGAGAGAGAGCAAGTGAGAGAGGGAGATATAGAGAGAGAGAGATCAAGTGAGAGAGAGATTGAGTGAGAGAAAGAGAGAGAGAGCGCGAGAGAGATAGAGAGCGAGAGGGGGAGACAGAGAGGGAAACAGCGCGAGTGAGAGAGAGGGGGGGGGGAGAGAGCGAGTGAGAGATAGAGAGGGAGAGAGCATGAGTGAGAGAGGGAGAGAGAGAGCGAGTGAGAGAGGGGGAGAGGGACAGAGAGAGCGAGCAAGCGAGAGGTGTGTAAGTAAGTTATGTTTCAGGGTATGTCCATGCTTCCTGTTTATACATGTGTGCATTCTGCCAGTGACTTTCTAGCTGAAATGGCTTCAGTCAGTTCTTCAAATCATTAATCAGAGTGAACCGAGTTTAACCTAACTGGAAAAACACAGACTGGGAAGGTTGGGCACACACACACACACACACACACACACACACACACACACACGCACACGCACACGCACACGCACGCACACACACACACACACACACACACAAACTTACTCATCTATGAATTGGTAATGATACACATGGTATAAACATATATGTACAATACACAATCCTACTTAGCATGATGTCACACTTTGTCACGTAATATTGCCAGGCTGGTGTCTTTCCATGTCTTTAGAATGTACTCGTGTTTGCTCTTCTGGTTTCCAACACTAAGGTTTTACATTGATGTTCATCTCTTAAACACGTGTTCAAACCATCATTATACTTCCGTCTTTATGAACCTTCATGTACATGTGTATTTACACACCTTGGGATGGATTTATTATATTAACTGTCTCAACAGTCATCAATATGTCTTACTCTTGCTCTCAGCCACCAACATATGAATGTGTAAATGCACACCCCTTAAAGAGCAACAAATCAGGGCATCCGGGTTGCATGGCGGTCTATTCTGTTGCCTACTAACACAGAGATCGCCAGTTTGAATCCCCGTGTTACCTCCGGCTTGGTCGGGCGTCCCTAGACACAATTGGCTGCTGTGTCTGTGGGTGGGAAGTCAGATGTGGGTATGTGTCCTGGTAGCTGTACTAGTGCCTCCTCTGGTCGGTCGGGGCACCTGTTCAGGGGGGAGGGGGAACAGGGGGGAATAGCGTGATCCTCCCAAGCGCTACATCCCCCTGGTGAAATTCCTCACTGTCAGGTGAAAAGAAGCGGCTGGCAACTCCACGTGTATCAGAGGAGGTATGTGGTAGTCTGCAGCCCTCCCCGGATCAGCAGAGTGGGTGGGGCAGCCACCGGGACGGCTTGGAAGAGTGGGGTAATTGGCCGGATACAATTGGGAAAAAAAGGGGAAACCCCCCTCCCAAAAAAAGAAGAGAGCAACAAATCGATTAGAATGAATAAGTGATTAAGAAATAGCTAATTCCACAGAAAATCTTAGTTTTGCATAATTTTTCAATGTAACATCTATTCTAGAGGAAATAAGGACCCTCACATTACTCAGTTCATGATGGAATTAATCTTGGAGTGAGTTACGACTCTTGTGATAATTTGTGGATTCCTCAATCATGTCTCCTTAGGCTTGAGAGGTACACTATGAGCTTTACAGCCAACTGGAAAGTATTGATCAAGCCAAGGGCAGGTGGAAGATGGGTTGGGTCAGAGATTTGAATCAAATGGAGATACTCAGTGTCTGTCAAGCCAGGACAGAGAGACTGGAACAAAGCAGGAAACAGAAACTCTGAAGGATCCCAACAGTGGCAGCTTCTGTGAGAACAAAACCACACTGTCTTATGACCGATTCAACATGAGCTGCAAATCCAAAACAGAAAAGGCCCCTGATAGATTTGCTTGGCTGTTCGGATCGATGTTTCGAAGCCATGTGCTTCAGCGAAGGGGCCGTCAGGAAACAACCCTGTACGACATCAAACAAGTCGCCAACAATTTTGTAGATGTATTGTGATGTATGTATTGTGTTAATATATGTTAGTGTGGATTATGTTATGTTTTTGTGTTAATGGGGATCGTTTTTTCCAAGCATTGAATCCAGATTAAGGCAGAGAAAAATTATTTGCAATGGGTTTTCAACAGTAATGGTCAGTGGTGAACATCAAAACTTTGCTGAAAAGAGACCAAGCGTTGTTTAGTCAACCTTTGGTGCTACTCTAAAAAACGAGATGAAAATGCAGCCTTTGTTGCTGAATGTTGACCAAAACCAACCTAATCCAATTCATTTACTAAACCATACCAAGAGCTACTCAAGTCTTTGGCTACTTGACTTAAAACGTTGGGCTGCAGGACAAGCCTTCTTTGTGAGAGCTCACTGATTTTACCGGAATGTTGGCTTTGATGTGTCATTCCACATCAACGAATGAAACTCTCATCAACTGGGAGACAATTTCCAACTCGGAAATTCTCTAAATCTGAAATGGAGGCTTTCAAAAACTGAAGGGCGATATCACAAGGGCTAAAACCCCAAAAGTATCTGTGAAAAAACGCTATCGATCTCTCCAGTTGAGTATCAGAAAAGAAAAGAAAAGGTTCATAAAGGAAAAAAAAAGTTCATTACGACTAAAAAAGTGACAAGAACTTGGTAAAAGAAAAAAAAGTACTGTTAGTTATACAGCGACAGTTCTCATAGCTGAAGGCTAATCCCACGTCTTCTTGTTGCTCGTGTACGACAACCTTTGACCTACCTGCTGAAGATTAAACCTCACTTACAAAAACAAAGTTTGTCTAAATCTTGGGCCTTGATCTTTACCAACAGCTTTGTGTTGTGGTGAAACAGTAAGCAATACCAATTTCCTCGAATTGATGGTTTCAACAGCATCCAAATACACAAATACGGCTTATAACAACCAACAAAGAGGTAAAATGACTGTTAAGACAGCAATTGCACCTTGTGTCAATGCAGGATCCCTGAAGGAAAACACAGCAATGAATCATGAGTGAACCTCTAAGCGATCCTGTATTTGCAATGACACGAAATAGTAAGAAAAAAATAAACCTAATCGTCTCACAGTTAATGGTGAAACTTTGCACATAGTATAACTGTGAATGCCAATGTTAGAGTTGAGCCTTTGTGGCCCTTTATGGAGCAGTGGAGAAGGTCACTTTCATAAGAAAATTTGTCATATAATACCACTTATCCATTTGAATAGGAAATTATTAACGTCACTATTTGGATTACTTCTGCAAAGTAAATTGATTTGTTTGAGTTATTTTAGTTTTTCCTCGCCTCCAAAATCCAGAAGCTATGATTTATAGACAGTTCAGCCTAAATGACACACAACTGAATTCTGATCGTAGATGTCATGGCCTTGTTTTTTGGGTCAAGTAGTAGGCTGGAAAACAATAATATAAGCTGCCTTCTGTTATTTAACAACATTAATTCAATTGGAGAGCAAGTTTCTTAAAAACAAGCAAAGGGACTGAAATCCAGTCCCACCGTGAAGCTAAAAAAAAAAACAAAACAAAAAAAACATCGGGCGTCTGGGTAGCGTAGTGGTCTATTCCATTGCCTACCAACAAGGGGTGGGGATCCATCCATCCATTATCCAAACTGCTTATCCTGCTCTCAGGTTCACGGGGATGGTGGAGCCTATCCCAGCAGTCACTGGGCAGCAGGCGGGGAGACACTCTGGACAGGCTGCCACGTCATCACGGGCCTAGGCCTTCACACGGGGATCACCGGTTTGAATCCCCTTGTTACCTCTAGCTTGGTCGGGCGTCCCTACAGAAACAACTGGTCATGTCTGTGGATAGAAAGCCAGATGTGGGTATGTGTCCTGGTCGCTGCACTAGCGCCTCCACTGGTTGGTAGGGGCACTTGTTCAGGGGGGAGGGGGGACTGGGGGGGGTAGCGTGATCCTCCCAACATGCTACACCCCCCTGGTGAAACTCCTCACTGTCAGGCGAAAAGAAGCAGCTGGCAACTCCACATGTATCGGAGGAGGCGTATGGTTATCTGGAGCCCTCCCCGGATCAGCGGAGGGGGTGGAGCAGCGACTGGGATGGCTTGGAAGAGTGGTGTAATTGGACGAATACAATTGGGTAGAAAAAGGGGGGGAAATCCCCCCCCCCCAAAAGAAAAAAAAAACAGAAAAACCTCGCTCTTCAAAGCTAAAGTAAAGCCAATAACCCAAATGAGAAATTCAATATTTTACTGTACCGCCTAATTCTATAAGGTTCTCCTTATTGGTCCTAATAAGTTTGTCTCTGATGAAACCCTGTATTGGCCCTCTGGCCACCAATGTTAAACCCTTCTCAAGAAATCTGACCAAAATCTGAACTCTGACCCACACATCAACAAGCCTGCGCAAACCTGCTTTACCCAACTCTGGAACACTGCAAAAATCAAATCAATGCTATCACCCAGAGATCTTGAATTACTAATCCATACACTAATTTTTGTCACACCTTGACTACTGTAATGCTATTTTCTCCTATCTCAGCCAAGCAGCCCTGTCCTCCCTTCAACTCCTGCAAAACGCTGCAACCAGGCTGCTAACCAATACCAATCTTAGATCCCACATCACATCAATCCCTGCATCCCTTCACTGGCTCCCAGCAAGTATAGAATGGCCTTCAAGGTACTGCTTATCACATACGAGGCCCTACATGGTCTTGCCCCTTTATACATTTCCAAACTTTTGCAGGCTTTGGCCACTCAGATCTTCTGACCAGGTTCTCTTATCTATATCCCGCTCCTTCCGCAAATCCACAGGTGATTGTGCTTTTGTCGTAAGGGCCCCGTCCCTCTGGAACAGCCCTCCCCCCGTTAGATCAGCTGAGCCTGTGAACAGCTTTAAAAAAACTTCTCAAAACCCATCTCTACCAACTTGCCTTCCCTGTAAAGGGGCTGTAATTCATACTTTCCTGTACATAACTGTATATGTATGTGGTTTATTTTTCTGTATCTGTATCTTTTGTGGCACTTTGTAACTTTGTTTCAAAAGGTGATTCATAAATAAACTCTTATTTAATTACTTACCAAAAACTATTTCTACTCAAAATCCCTGTCGTTAATACACAACAACACTCCTGCCCAGCTGGATTGGAGGGTGTGTGGGAGTCAAAGACAAATCCCTTTGGTTCCCTGCTCATTAGCAGCTATGATAATCTTATCATACCAAAGCTTTTTTTTCCACACATTTAAAAGAACTGGTGGAAATAAAAAGGAAGACAAATAAAAGGAATTTAGCCTTCAGCTGGTTTCAAAAGGTCACTTGAGCTGACACATTATTTGTCATAAGCATGAATACAGCTTTGTGTTACTGGGTGAAGTGGGTTAGGAGCTCTGGGCAAGCTATCGTTGAAACTGTGAAGAGACTTTCAGACAAAAGACAGCTCAAAGAGCCCCGGTAGTCTGGGCCCAGTTCCCCACAACCATCTCAGCACTATAACATCTTTGTGCACTGGCAAACAACAAAACAAAGACCATCTCAGAATACAGATGACTGGGACAGTTCATAACCTAATCATTTCTTGGTTGGGGCAGAACTGTAGCAGTCTAGTTAAGAATTAGTTTAAAAAGACAAAAATTAGTGTATTTTTTATTATCATTTTTTTTACATTTCTCCCTTGTCTGTGTTTATGTGAATGAGGCCATTGTACAGCTGTCATATTTATTTGTACATGATGTCATTTCGGAGGATGTGGGGGGTTTGGAGACATTTTAGGGAGCAGGGGAGCGATGTGAATAATACTGGATGTATTTCATATGTTGATTCTGTGATTTGTAAAATGCAAAATCCAATAAATATAAGTTTACAAAAAAAAAAGAAAAAAGAATATAGACGGCTTTTTGGGGAAGTGCACCCAGGGTACAACAATGCTAACGTATGGTAAAGAAAGAGGTAAAGAAAATTAAACAGCAACAGAACGATCCCTTTCACTGCAAATGCACTATAACAGTATGAGTGACTTTTCTATTAGGTAGTTAATTTAAAACCGTGACTAAATCATCTGCTTATAGGATAATTGTTTTTTTCCGCCTCTTTTTCTCCCCAATAGTACTTGGCCAATTACTCTATTTTCCGAGCCGTCCCGGTTGTTGCTCCACCCCCTCTGCCGATGCGGGGAGGGCTGCAGACTACCACATGCCTCCTCCGATACATGTGGAGTCGCCAGCCGCATCTTTTCACCTGACAGTGAAGCGTTTTGCCAGGGAGACACAGCGCGTGGGAGGATCACGCTATTCCCCCCAGTTCCCCCTCCCCCCCGAACAGGCGACTCGACCGACCAGAGGAGGTGCTAGTGCAGCGACCAGGACAAATACCCACATCTGGCTTCCCACCCACAGATAGGGATGGGTATCGTTAGGATTTTATCGATACTACTACTCTTATCGGTACTGCTTATCGGTTCGGTACTTTATCGATACTCATCGGTTCTTTTTGATTATTATGCAAGAAAAAAAGACACTTAATTAAGAACAGAATCGACATTGCTTTATTATTCTATTATATAACTTTACATAAATATAAACAAATATTATTTATTCAGCAGCAACAGCAGCAGCAATGTTTTAAATGCGTCTGAATTATAGACTTTATAATCAACATTCAACAACAACAAATAAGATAAAAAATAAAAGTAGATAAAGATAAAAAAAATATTAAAAATAAATTTTTACAGCAAAAGGCTAACGGAAGTTCAAACAAACAAGAACCTAGAACATTATCCTAACAGTTCTTCTGCAGAAAAATCAACATATCTGCCTTCTCCGGCAGGAGTCGTGATCTCTCCTGACTTATAGTGTCCCCGGCTGTAGAGAAGACCCTCTCACTGGGGATGGAGGAGGCTTGGGCACAGAGGTAGGTGGTTGCAAGCTTTGTCAGCAAGGGCAGAGTACCTCTCTTTTCCCACCACCACAAAGCAGGGGATTCTGACATGGGGATGGAAGGCAGGCCTTTGTAGAGTTGGAGTTCGTGATCAGCTCGTTCACTGACGGACAAGGTGTTCTGCCACATGGTGGTCCGCAGCTCCATGTCTTCATCAGCAAACAGCTCCTCCAAGGCATTCCTTGGTTTGTAGAGTGGAGTGGCTGTCTCCTCCTTTCCTTCTTCTTCTGACTCCTGTTGCTGCTGGTCTGTGTCTGTGTGGTCCTGCTCCTCTGTGTGGCCCTGCTCCTCTGTGTGGCCCTCCTCCTCTGCTACAGCTGCCTCCCTCAACCAGTCCCAGGTGGCATCACTCTCCATCTTCCCTTTGAACCTGGGGTCCATCGCCGTCGCCTCGAGTAGGAAGGCCTGGATGGTGTCTTCCTGGTAACGTCCAGAGAGATTCCCCCAAACCTTCTCTTTGATGCTTGACACAAACAGTGTGTCTTCCTCCTGCACTGTGAAATGGTCTTCAAGTTCCCTGAGGATTGGGAGGATTTGGCCACAGGTGGGAGTTTGTTCACTGGAGACGCACAGGGTGGATGTGTACATGACACGCATGAGTTGTACAAACTCCTCAGCCTTCTGGAAATCCTCATCTTTCAGCCGGCCCAATTTGTCCTTTTCCATTTGTTTCCTGAGTCGTGGGTCCATGGATGCAGCTTGGATTGCTGGGTATTGCTCCATGAATCTTTCTACCATAAGGAAGAGAGAATTCCACCTTGTTTTCACATCAAGGATCATTGTGTGTTGGGGAAGGTCTGAAACAAACAAAATTTTCATCACAGCACACTTGAATATATAATTAATTAAAATTTGATTGGGAATTTTTAAAAAATGCTTTAATAGGTTGAACTGGCTTCTTACCTAGGAGCTGCTGCTTTTCTTTCAGGACTGTTTTAGCCATGGATGACCTCTTCATCCAGACAACCACTGCCCTGATTCTTCCTGCCCACCTGTCAATGGCACTGATCTGATAGATTTTGTGCGCTGCTACGTTCAGTGTGTGAGCAAAGCATCCGATTTTCAGGACATGGAGTTTCCTTATGGCAACATCCATATTAGCAGCATTGTCGACTGTCACTGCTACAATCTTGCCAACTTCTATGCTAAATTCTTCAAGAATTTCTGTGATCTCCTCTGCCACTACATCTCCTGTTTGTGCCTGGTAAACAGCTCTGGTTTTAAGCACCTTTTGTTTCACACTGCCTTGGCTTGTGTAACGTGCTGTAACCGTGAGGTAGTGGTCCTGAGTTAAGCTGGTCCACCCATCAGTTGTAATGGCTAACTTTGGCACATCTTTAAGCTCTGCGATAACATTGGCCTTTTCAACATTATACCAGGCAGAAATCAGTGTGTTACTGAGGACATTCCTGCAGGGAGGGGTATATTTGCAGTTGAGAGCATTGGTCATCTCCCTAAAGTAAAGAAAGGATTGGATTATTGTAAATTTGTGTGGAGTGGTGGGAATAGCTGCTTCAATAACATATAACAAAGCTGCTCCCCTTTTTGACAACTATGTATTAAAAAAAACTCAATATAAACTGACTGATTAGTTGTTACCTAAAGCCCTTGGACTCCACTGTAGAGAAGGGGTGCAGGCCTTTGACAACAAACTGGGTCACAGCCCTGTGACACTCGTTCACCCTATCCTCCGTCATCCTTCCACTAGCTGCTAGCGTGAAGTGACTTTGGGCTTGGCTGGGACCGGTGGTGGTAGAGGGAGGAGGGGTGGGCTGGGACATGGTGGCTGCAGCCTCAGCCTGACAATCTACAAAAAGTTGTGAAATCTTTCAAATATTTGCAGCTAAACAATTAGCTAAGCAATTATATTGTATTTATTAGTCTATTCGTAATAATTTGTTATTAGCCTAGCTAACTCCGTATCTACGGCTTATATATTTGTAGCTAAACAATTAGCTAAGCAATTATATTTTATTTATTGGCCTATTCGTAATAATTCGTTATTAGCCAAGCTAACTCCGTATCTACGGCTTATATATTTGTAGCTAAACAATTAGCTAAGCAATTATATTTTATTTATTGGCCTATTCGTAATAATTCGTTATTAGCCTAGCTAACTCCGTATCTATGGCTTATATATTTGTAGGCTAAACAATTAGCTAAGCAATTATATTTTATTTATTGGCCTATTCGTAATAATTCGTTACTAGCCTAACTCCGTATGTATGGCTCATACGGCTTACCTGCAGTGGACGTGGATGGAACACTACGAGCAAAGCAGTCGAAAACGCCGCATTTCTGCAGATTAATACCATGTTTCGACAAAAGATGTTTCGACAGATTGCTTGTATTGCCAACCTTACTGGCAAATGATTTGTTGCACTTGTGGCAACGAGCGTTGTTGTCATCGACTTTTGAAAAATATACCCAAACTTTTGAACGTTTAGTTCTCTCCGCCATGATGAGCCCGTGAGCAGCGCTGTCTGCGCGTGTGTGAGCGAGTGTGTGGAGCACAGCACAGCCCCGCCCCTCGCGCAGTAAGAGAGAGAGACAGAGAGATGGAGAAAACGGCAAACAAGATTATGTTCGCGACGTTTAAATTCATCGAAAAACACAATTGCCACAATATAAATCTCACTCCATGATTTCTCGAGTACCTACCGACTACCGATAGCAGAGCCGAAAACGTCGGATCTTAAAAATGCTCCGGTTTTTACTAATTTAGAACCGGTTCCCGTTTAGAACCGGGTTTCGGGGGGCATCCCTACCCGCAGACATGGCCAATTGTGTCTGTAGGGACGCCCGACCAAGCAGGAGGTAACACAGGGATTTGAACCGGCAATCCCCATGTTGGTAGGCAATGGAATAGACCGCTATGCTACCCGGACACCCCAGGATAATTTTTTTTTTACAACCTCGGACTTACACTGCTCAAAAAAATAAAGGGAACACATAAGCAATGCAATGTAGCTCCAAGTCAGTCACACTTTTGAGATATCAACCTGTCCAGTTAGGAAGCAACACTGATTTGTGAATCAATTTCACCTGTTGGTAAATTCTCTAATTTCCACCAGGTGGAAATTAGACAATTTGCAAGACAACCCCTATAAAAGGAATGGATTTGCAGGTGGTGGCCACAGACCATTTGCCTGTCCTCATCTTTTCTGGCCGATCTTTGGTTAGTTTTTCATTTTGCTAGTGCCCTCACCACTAGAGGTGGCATGAGGCGGTATCTGCAACCTACAGAAGTTGCTCAGGTAGTGCAGCTCATCCAGGATGGCATATCAATGCGTGCTGTGGCATGAAGATTTGATGTGTCTCCCAGCACAGTGTCCAGAGCATGGAGGAGGTACCAGGAGACAGGCCAGTACACCAGGAGACGTGGAGGGGGCCGCAGGAGGACAACAACCCCGCAGCAGGACCGCTATCTGGTCCTTTGTGCAAGGAGGAACAGGAGGAGCACTGCCGGAGCCCTAAAAAACGACCTTCAACAGGCCACTAATGTGCAGGTTTCTGCTCAAACAGTGAGAAACAGAATGCATGAGGATGGTATGAGGGCCCGACGTCCACAATTGGGGCCTGTGCTCACAGCCCAACACCGTGCAGCCCGATTGACCTTTGCCAGAGAACATCTTGGTTGGCAGATTCGCCATTGGCGCCCTGTGCTCTTCACAGATGAGAGCAGGTTCACACTGAACACATGTGACAGACGTGAGAGAGTCTGGAGACGCTGTGGAGAACGTTCTGCTGCCTGCAACATCCTCCAGCATGACCAGTTTGGCGGTGGGTCAGTGATGGTCTGGGGAGGCATATCCTTGGAGGGCCGCACAGACCTCTACGTGCTAGCCAGAGGTACCATGACTGCCATTAGGTACCGGGATGAGATCCTCAGACCCATTGTCAGACCATATGCTGGTGCAGTGGGCCCTGGGTTCCTGCTCATGCATGACAATGCTCGTCCTCATGTGGCCAGAGTGTGTCAGCAGTTCCTGTATGTCGAGGGCATTGATGCTATGGACTGGCCTGCACGTTCCCCAGACCTGAATCCAATCGAGCACCTCTGGGACATCATGTCTCGTACCATCCGCCAACGCGAGGTCGCACCACAGACTGACCAGGAGTTTGACCGATGCCCTGATCCAGGTCTGGGAGGAGATCCCTCAGGAGACCATCCGTCGTCTCATCAGGAGCATGCCCAGACGTTGTAGGGAGTGCATACAGGCACGTGGAGGCCACACACACTACTGAGCCTCATTTTGAATCGTCTTGAAGAATTTCCACAGAAGTTGGATCAGCCTATGTTCTCATTTTCCACTTTGATTTTGAGTATGATTCTGAATCCAGACCTTAATGGGCTAATGATTTTGATTTCCATTGATCATTCTTAGGTTATTTTGCTCTAAACACATTCCTCTGTCTAATAAATAAAGATTTTCAGCTGGAATATTTCATTCATCGAGGTCTCTATTGTGTTTTTTAGGTGTTCCCTTTATTTTTTTGAGCAGTGTATTTTCATATTTTTTGCTATCGTACATATTTGTTATATCATTTTACTAACTGGCTTAATTTGGAGATTATGGATATAGGACCACTTCTGAACATAGCTTTACAACAACAATGTGTTATGAGGCACCAGAATGTGAGCGTCAGACATGTTTTCAACAAGTCCACTTTAACCCAATTATCTATACTACATTATTAGAAGTGAAAATGAAAGTGAAAGTTAACTGGCAGTATCCATAATTTCCAGTATTATCAATGGTCGATCACATTGCTGTGCAACCTTCTGGTTCAGCTTCCAGGATGACCAGTCTATATTTAGTATTAACCATCACTTCTCCTGGATCGCCACCTTGCCGTGGTGGAGAAGCTTGCATGTACCAGTGATGCTAAGAGCTATGCCATCCGGAGTTTGGCTACTGGTAGGGTCACCCAAGGCAGATAGGTCAAGGGGGAGGTTCCAGACGAAGCCTGATCCAACAAAAACCTCAACAGTGGAACTGGTGGAAGATGTCTCCACGTCATGATGACAGTGAACGTGGATGAAGGCTGCAACAGAGGGTGGTCCCCAATCATCTTGGTTCTCCATGCCATTGGACTCTGGTCACTTCTGCCAAGGACTGTGTGGTGGCTGCAGACCCATCAGCCACTCCACATCAAAAGCTGTCACGCACAGGCGTCTTCCCATTATGCAGCTCCAGGATCAGCCTCTACACCCACCTGAAGACCCAGAGGAAGGACAGTCATACTCGACCCCGAGTGACCGCCAGTGATGATGATGATTAACCATCAATAACTAAGCAGCCAGGGCAAAAGATGAGGATGGGAAATCATGTGCACAGTCAAACTGGGGCACTTGTTTTTTGCTTTGTTTCGGTTGTTGAAAGGACATGTTTAAGTCTCTTGTTCAGCTGTAAAACAGCGTTGTAAAGGCTGTCTCTAAGGCTGCCGTGTCCCAGCTCTCCAAAATGAAGCCAGTGAGTAAAATTGTATCCTAACTGATATGCATGATGGCAAACACTACAAATGTCAAGACCCAGGTGGTAGTAAAATGGAAATATTCTCTGAGGACGCCCAAGTCAGGTTTTGGTTCCAAGCCTGGGAGCAAAGCCACAGTTGTTCTTCCTGACTCACTGATCTATCTGGCTGTGTGCCTTGATCAATAAGCCCTTCCATTAGAGCGGACACTTGCAAACTAGTCACATAAAAGTTAAGTAGCTGGCCAGTGTTACTGCCCTCTTTAAAGTTGGTGTACACAGAAGATGTATAGATGTGGAAACCCTAGCGCCATTGTTCATTATAAGCGACACACAAAGCTCAACGATGTATGTGGGAGTTAAATGAGTTGTAGTGTCGGTGGGCGGGCGGGTGGAGGGGGAAGGCCGGAGGTGTGAAGAGGTTATCTCCCTTAAACACAAAAACTATTTTTATTACTGCTCAGCACTATTTACTGCTATCTCTACCATCTTGCCGTCCCTGTAAGGGGGTCTGTAGCTGTTACTTTTCTGTATGTTGTTTATGTTTTCTGTATCTGTATTGTGTGCAGCACTTTGTAACTTTGTTTTAAAAGGGTGCTATATAAATAAACCCTTACTCACTCACTCACTTACTCATTTATCCAATAACAGATTAGAGATGTAGTCCTCTCTATGTGTGTGAGTGTGTGTGTGTGTGTGTGTGTGTGTGTGTGTGTGTGTGTGAGGAACAGGCAGATAACGGGAACGAAGATGAATAAGCAGATGGAGGAAGGGAGGATGGGAACACGCAAAAGGAGGTGTTAGGAGAGGGGAGGAAAAGCAGAAGCAGATAAGACAGTGAATAAATGTTCTCATGTCTTGTCTTAACCAGAAACTCCCCCCGGGGTGGAGCACTATATGACACTCATGGTCATCTCCCCTTGACTGATTTTCTGCAATATCAGCTTGGTGGTGGTGGTGGTGGTGGGGGGGGGGTGTCAATTAATCCTTCCCTAACAGTGACAATGTAATCATTTCAGCCAAGTAAAATGAACAGAGGTGATAGTAGCCTTCTAACAGAGAGTAAGGAAGGGAACCGTCTTGGTAGCAGGAATATAATGTTTATATTACCAAGACACACACACACACACACACACACACACACACACACACACACACACACACACACACACACACACACACACACACAAATCATATTCAAATTAGGCTAAATATTTCTATTTATTGATATGCAGTCCAGCAGGAACTGCCATACTTTGAATTTAAACTTTTTCTCATTCCAAGCGCTGAACATTTATACCATCAACAGGTAAAGGCTCTTTGTCAAACATAACTACACAGTTTCTGCCATTTATTGTGGTCTGACATCTGAAATCAATCGAAGTCAGTCAGCTTTTATCATCCCACACTTAGAATGAGATTTATGGTGTTGTCACAGCAGAGTTAGCAGGAGGAAAGGGAGGAAAAGGTCAAAGGTGACATTTTTACATATACATTACATATACAATTATTATTTTAGACAGATATATACACATACATATATGTATAGCATTTTTCTGATATAAGTGCTCAATATATAGTCAAGATAGTCTTAATATGACAGCTGATGATTGATTATTGATATGACATATATATATGTGTGTGTGTGTATGTATATGTATTTGTATGTATGTATGTATGTATGTATGTATGTATGTATGTATGTATGTATGTATGTATGTGTGTGTGTGTGTGTGTGTGTGTGTGTGTGTATAGGTGTATATATATGTATGTATGGTAGTATCAAAATCCAGCATGAAATACCTTGAAACCAAAGACCAAAGATTTTTGCTCTAAGACGACATCAAGCAGCACAAACCAACTGAGAAATTAAACAGAGTGCTTGAAGATACAAACCGGAGAATAATTATGATACAAACTGCTGCCACTAACGTAGTATATCACAATCTACTTACATATGTCTTTTTAAACACAGTCAACCATGGGTGCAGTGCAGGCAATGCCGAGGGGAAATGAGGACAAAGGGGGTGAGGGTTCAAACTTATTTATTCAAACTTATCTGGAATTTATTGCCTGCTACAGCAAACTGTTTGGCTTTGAATATTAACTACTTGAACAAAAGCACAGCAGTACAAACACAAACTTATCCAACACTTGCTTCAGTAAGGGCTGTGTGTGTGTGTGTGTGTGTGTGTGTGTGTGTGTGTGTGTGTGTGTGTGTGTGTGTGTGTGTGTGTGTGTGTGTCTTTTGAAAGGGGGGTCAAAGGTGTAGCTGCGACAAGCAGTGCAAATCATGTAGCGTTTGTCAGAAGACTGTGGTTATGGTGTCAGTCACTTGTAAAGGATGAAAAAAAAAATCCACTATGTGGCAATATGGAAATGATGCAGATGAAAATGATGCAGATGAGTGTGAAGCAGACTTGTGGTTAGTTGGCGCTATGCTGTTTTTCTAGGCGTGATGTATCACAATGCAAAGTACTATGGGTAACTAAAATGGCTAGCTGTAAATGAACAGGAAAAAAGAAACAAAATACAGTGAAAGATGTACAGTATAGTAGATGTTTTTCTTTGGAATTAACACCTAGCCCACACGTACACAGGTATTTTTGAAAACAGGGTTTTCCTCTTTCGTTTAAAAAAAAATCTCCAGGGGGTGTCTGGGTAGCGTGGTGGTCTATTCCATTGCCTACCAACATCGGGATCAGTGGTTTGTATTCCTGTGTTACCTCCGAAACTCCTCACTGTCAGATGAAACGAAGCGGCTGGTGACTCCACATGTATCAGAGGAGGCATGTGGTAGTCTCCAGTCCTCCCCGGATCGGCAGGGGGGGAGGAGCAGCGACCGGGATGGCTTGGAAAAGTGGGGTAATTGGCCGGATACAGTTGGGGAGAAAAAAAAAATCTCCATCCAAATGAATACCCAAATATGCATGCTACTCAACACAATGGAAACACTGTCACGAGCATGCCAAACCAACAAGCAGTGATATATACCTAACCCTAAAGCCAAGTTGGTCAATCAGAAGCCTAACAAAAAAAAAAAAAAAAAAAAAAGCCAACCAGCCAAAAACTCAAGTTTTCCCTGTCAACACGTCAACACTGAAAACGGAATTTCTGAAAATCTTCACTCAGGAAGGAGTTTTCCAAAAGGGCAATGTTCAGTAAACTAAAATGCAGTTTGCCTGTGGACGAAAGGCCAACACGCATAGAAAAAGACACCTTTTCAAAACTGCCCGTGTACGTGTAGACTAGGCATACCTTTTGCAATGACATCTGAGGTACACTGCTCACAAGAAGAAATGGCTGGCATACCCACTATATAGACAAAGAGTGTGTGTGTGTGTGTGTCCATGCGTGTGTGCATGTGCGAGTGTGTGTGTCTGTATGTGCGTGTGCACACACAATGACAGCAACAAACAACAGCACCCTGATTTGATTTAGTTCTCCTCACCTTAGGGGGAAAGTGTGTTGTTGTTGTTTTACAGAACAGGCACATGAGCACACACCCGTGCGCGCGCACACACAAACACACACACACACACACACACACACACACACACACACACACACACACACGTGCATGGTGGTAAAGTTGTGGTGTTGCTTTTTTTGCTTGATAATTGTGCCAAGGCAAACATTATTTTGCTAGCACAGACAGCGAACCTATAACCATGAATCAATGAGATGGTAATGGAACCACAGGGACTAAACACACTTTCAATACTGTGGCGCTATTGCATGAGTAGCACACACTTGCTCTACCTAACGCTCTAAATTCTCTCTCACTCATTCTTCATGCCCTCTTTCCTCTTTTTCCTTCTGTCAGGCCCCTGTCTCTCGCTCCTCCCAGCCTTCCTCTGCCTCCTTCCCGCTTCTTTCTCTTCCATTTTTGCCTGAATAAAAACAAGTTCCGGGTCCGTTTGAAATTTTTTGCTGACGAATCTTCACAGCGCACAGAGAAACAAACCACGAGAAGTGAAAGTGAATTAGTTTGCCATCGGCTCGCCTCCATAACCATCACTCCTCCCTCTGCGCTCTCCCCACAGAAAGCAACTGGGATAAATAATCACCGTTGCTTTAATTAATAAATGCATCATCCTTAACGAGGTGGGCTCGTTAGGCGCCTTGGTGATTGCTGCTGCTGGTCTATTTTTTTTCCCGTGTTTTGTTTTTGTTTTTTTTTCCTTTCAGTCTTCAACCTTAATTTCCACCTCTGAAGCATGCTAATTACTCTTTTCCAGCTTTGTAAACAACAACAAAACTTTTCTCATTTGCAGGCAGAGAGGGCTGAATGTATGGCTATCGATCGCAGGGGGAAAGGAGATTGCCCCTGGTGGGGCAGGCATCAAATGACGTGTTGAAGTGCTCTGGGCAATAGACCGAGGTGAGACTGTTGAAGAGTGACAGCTACAACTTTGGGAAAAGCAAAAAAAAAGAAGTGGATAACGGCTCAAAGAATCGAGTGACTCTGCCACGTTGTCACTTTGTAGAACAAAATTAGGTGCAAGACGGAGGATGGTTCACACGCCAAGATTCCCATTAGGCTACATTTTCCCCACTAGATCTCCCCTAATAGGATTAGGGTTAAGTCATCAACCGATTTTGTTCTTCAAGTCAAACGCGGTCTTATGGTAGCACTCATGAATTTTGGCATGGTAATTTATTCAAAAAAAGGAATGTTGGTAATAAAATGCCTTGCTGGCTGGGCCAACATACAGGCAGACTGGATAATTAACATCTGGTTAGCAAAAGGTTCCTTGTGAGAAATTTACTGCTACACAATAAATACTATGCAGGCATACTATCAAAAGATAGTACTGAGCTCATAGAAGAATATCAGTTGGTGGCTTTTCCCTTTCAACCATATTTGACGCGACTTTGTTCTTTCAAATGGTGAGAAAAAAAGGGGGCGATTAACAGACGTGAAGGTCAGAAACTGGAAAGAGGTGAGGGGCAACTGATTTCCCAATATATAAATTACAACCTATGAAAATAAAGTGAAAAACAATCACTTACATTTTAGGGGGGGAAAAAAAGAAGAAAAACACAAAGCTAAGAATAATCTGGTTGCATAAGTGTGCTCACCCTTTTATATTTGGGGATGTGGTTGTGTTCAGAATTAACCAATCACATTCAAACTCATGTTAAATAGTAGATTAGTATACACAGCTGAATAAAGTTCAGCTGTTCCTGTGGGATTTTCTTGACATCTTCTTGGTTCCATCTGACTGCAAAAGCCATGGTCCACAAAGAGCTTACAAAGCACGAACGGGGTCTCGCTGTTGAAAGATATCGATCAGGAGAGGGGTACAAAAGAATTTCCAAAGCATTAGATATACCATGGGACACAGTGAAGACAATAATCAACAAGTGGAGAAAATATGGCAAAACACTGACATTAATAAGAGCAGCACGTCCCTCCAAAATTGATGAGACGGCGAGGAGAAAACTGGTCAGGGAAGCTGCCAAGAGGCCTACGGCAACATTAAAGGAGCTGCAGGAATTTCTGCCAAGTACTGGTTGTTCCCTACATGTGACAACAATCTCCTGTTTTCTTCATATGTCTGGGCTATGAGATAGGGTGGCCTTTTCATATGAAAAAAAAGAAAAAGAAAAAAGATCCAAGCCCGGCTAAATTTTGAAAAAAAGATACATCCAGTCTCCCAGAACCAAGTGGGAAAATGTGTTCTGGTCTGACGAGACCAAGGTTAACCCTTTTGCCCATAATTCCAAAAGGTATGTTTCGCAGAAAAACAACACATCTCTAAAAGAACACCACACCCACGGTGAAGCATGGTGATGACAGCATCAGGCTTTGAGGCTGCGTTTCTTCAGTCCAAACTGGGGCTAAAGGTGGAGGGAATCATGAATAGCTCCAAATACAAGTCAATTTTGGCACAAAACCTTCAGGCTTCTGCTAGAAAGATGAAGATGAAGAGGAATTTCACCTTTCAGCATGACAAGGACCCAAAGCACACATCCAAATCAACCAAGGAGTGCCTTCACTAAAAGAAGATCAACATTTTGGAAAGGCCCAGTCAGAGCCCAGACCTGAATCCAAATGAAAATCTGTGGGGTGACCTGAAGAGGGCTGTGTACAGGAGATGCCCTCCCAATCTGATGGATCTATTACGTTTTTACAGAGAAGAGCAGGAAAATAGTGTCAAGTCAAGATGTGTCAAGCTGATAGCCTCTTACCTAAAAAGGCTGAGTGTTGAAATAAAATCAGAAGGTGCTTCAGCAAAATATTAGTTTAGGGGTGTGCATGCTTGTGCAACCAGGTTATTGTACATTTTTAAAATTTTTCCCTAAAAATATTCTGATTGTTTTTCACTTTATGTTCATAGGCTGTAATAAATTTTTTTTTAAAAAAAACGCTTAAAAATTCTGACATAATTCATCTTGGTTTGATTTTTTTACATCACAAAAACCTGCCATTTTGATGAAGGTGTGTAGACTTTTTATATCCAGAGTAGCTCCTATGTTCTGCATATCTTCTGTTCTCCAGCAGGTTTAATGGCTTGGTAGAAAGAGATCTGCACACTTGTAAGCTGAGAGACTTCACTGTACTTAAAGAAGCCTGCAAACTGTGTATGCTGCTTGGACTGGTCCCCAAAAGGACAACATAAAAGATCTGTTAACTCCACAGAACAGAATTTCTTAATAGGAACCGATGGAGAGATGGATGGATGGATGGATGGATAAATAGTGTTTTGGTTGAACTCCTTCCCTCGTCATTGCTCTGGGCCTATGCCTTGTTGCCTTGTGTGTGTGTGTGTGCGAGTGTGTGTGCGCGCGCACGTTTGTGCATGCCTGTCCGTCTGTCAAACTTCACCCCTTCCATCTAATCATGATTTTGTGACGAATATTCCAACCATAGGCGGCACGGTGGCACAGTGGTTAGCACGGTCACCTCACAGCAAGAAGGTCCTGGGTTCGAGCCCCGGGGTAGTCCAACCTTGGGGTTCATCCTGGGTCGTCCTCTGTGTGGAGTTTGCATGTTCTCCCCGTGTCTGCATGGGTTTCTTCTGGGGGCTCCGGTTTCCTCCCACAGTCCAAAGACATGTAGGTCAGGTGAATCGGCCGTACTAAATTGTCCCTAGGTATGAATGTGTGTGTGTGTATGTGTGTATATGTCGGCCGGAGACAACCTGGACAGGCCGCCAGTCCATCACAGGGCCCACACATTCACACCTAGGGACAATTTTAGCATGGCCGATTCACCTGACCAACATGTCTTTGGACTGTGGGAGGAAAACTGGAGCACCCGGAGGAAACTCACACAGACACAGGGAGAACATGCAAACCCCACACAGAGGACAACTCGGGACGACCCCCAAGGTTGGACAACCCCGGGGTTCGAACCCAGGACCTTCTTGCTGTGAGGCAACCGTGCTAACCACTGTGCCACCATGCCGCCCCTGATGTAATATCTTACAATGATTTACAGGCTTCATCTCCCTATAATGGAATTCTCTTACAAGCTGTGCAAATTATGCTCAATATAGTGCTGGATATTATTAGAGTAGGATGCATTTGGGCTGCATGTTGCAATGTAAAAATATATATATATATATATATATATATATATATATATATATATATATATATATGAATAATGATGTTCAGCACTTAAACTTGGCTCAGGATCAGCTTGTGTCTCACCCAGTGGTCATCGCTTTAAAATACCACCAACCAAACGAAATCTACACAATAAATCTAGTTTCCCTTGTGCCATCAACCTCTTCAACAAATCAAAGTGATTTCAGCCGTGTTCCTATTTAATGTAATTGCTCTCTGGCCACTGCCTAACATTAAAGTTCAATTCTACTCTATTCCATTTTATTTTGCTCTATTCTTTCAAGTCAAAAACCCATAATGCAATGTGTCAGGTTCAAAAATAGCATCTCTGAGGACACGGTGATGTTGCAGTAGCCTGAATTTCATAACTTTCCAAAGGGTCCCAGATGCGTAAAAATCTCTCTTTATCCCCTCTGTATCTGCTGCTTCGTAAAAAAACTAGATCCCATCAATCCTATCATCCTAACGCCTACAGGACACAGTCACATCAAATCAGAGTGTGCTATGATAGTCAGAGGAGATGCCTTTGATCAAGCAGACGACTCAATGAAAACAGTGATCACTCACATAGCTGATATGGAATGAGAAACTCCCCCACATGTATAAAAAGCATGCACGTACACCCACGCGCACACCCACGCGCACACCCACGAACACACACAGTAATCACTTGCCTATTGAAACTTAATAAAAAAGCTACCAACACAAGCACGTGCACGCACCTCCATGCAATCTTGACATAAATCAACAGAGACGTCGCCTGATTAATTCTGTGTTTGCGGGGAAACGAGGCTGTCATATCCTGTGCTGCTAATGTAGCATAATCAGACAGAGTGATAAACAGGATGAGCTCTGAAACCGGACAGACTACCGAAGAGAATGATAAAGAGAGACTGACCAAAAGAAAAAACACAACCTGAAAACTGGACAGTGAAAAGTGCTTGGAGATAAGGAGAATGTTTCCAAATTCACACAACGTGATCAGAATTTGTATGTTAGCATGTCTCCTGTAGACACATGAAACACCGTTCATATTTCACCAGACAGATTAACACATGAGATCGTGTGCAGGGCAGTGCTCTAGAGCAAGGGCTTAGTGCTTTGCTCATGAGTTAATGTAACACCTACCACCCTTTGGGTGCTGGCTAAGACCTGGAATAAACCATCCTCATTGGTACCCAGCACTGAACTAGCAACTTCCCCTGTTGGGTAAGCCTCTCAAAACCAGCATCCCCTTGGCAGAGTTATTTATTTATTTCTCCCCAGTTGTACTTGGCCAATTACCCCACTCTTCCGAGCCATCTTGATCACTGCTCCACCCCCCTGCCGATCCGGGGAGGGCTGCAGACTACCACACGCCTCCTCTGATACACATGGAGTCGCCAGCCGCTTCTTTTCACCTGACAGTGAGGAGCTTCACCAGGGGAACATAGCACATGAGAGGATCACGCTATTCCCACCAGCCCCCCGAACAGGTGCCCCGACTGACCAGAGGAGGCGCTAGTGCAGCGACCAGGAAACATACCCACATCCCGCTGCCCACCCGCAGACATGGCCAATTGTGTCTGTAGGGACGCCAGACCAAGCCGGGGGTAACACGGGGATTCGAACCCGTGATCCCTGTGTTGGTAGGCAATGGAACGGACTGCTACGCCACCCGGACGCCCCGCTCCCTTGGTAGATTTAAGTGTGCTGGAGGCAACAGCAAAGCATCATGATGCCACTGTCTGATTACGAATTCAAGCTAATTCATTGAGAAATGTATGCACTGGAGCAGTTGGCAGGACATATGTTAACGCTTTTATGTGATGGATTAGTGTTTATGTGTGTGTATTTGTGTATATCTGGAATGTCCCATTACATTACATGTGTCTTGGTGTCTGTGCTCCCTACCCTGTGTGCGTCATTTTCTCTGCGTCTTGCGTCTAGTTCTTCATAGGCTGGCGCCATCCCATCCCTCCGGGCCTGCTGGTACTCTCTACGCAGCTGCTGGATCCGGTCCATACTGCTGCAAACACACACACACACACACACATACACATACACATAAACACTTAGGAACATGAAGAAACACAAAGATAGTTCAGGTGAGCATGTAAACCAAAACGTTATTGGAATCAAAAATATTTTGTACTGTCATTAAGACATTAGCCAGCCACTGAAAATGTCAGAGTTTCTTCAAACCACAACAGCGTTGCTTTGAAAGCTTTCATTTGAGCCGCTTGATTCATCAAAATTAGTCTAATTGTGGGATCCAGGCACATTCAACAAAGGCACACAAGAAATCTTGCCATGTCTTTTTGGGATGCGTCACCTTTTTTCCACTCTTGCTCACAGCTCAAACAAATCGCTATCTCAACGATACAAAGTGCTCTGAGAATCCTGTCTGACATCACCACCAATCACATGACTTATCTGATGGGGAACCAGCCAATAGGAGCTGGCTATTTTTCAAACCAAGTTATTTTTTTCTGGCATCAACCTGCAGAAGTGTGAATACGGAGATAAAGACTTGACAGACACACCTGTACACACGTGTGCATGAATATAAACACACACACACACACACACAGGCAGCTATGCAGGCAGAAGTGGATATCTGGTGCAGTTACAGCCACACCATCTCACACAAATCAATATCCCGCTCTTCTGTCTTTCTGCACCTTTATCCATGTTTCCATCTCTCTCTTTATTTCTAGAAAGATGCAAGCAAAACAAAGACATCAGTCCTTCTGTGAAGACTTTTCACTACCAATGGTGAGAAAACATTACTAGTAACCCCTAGCATACACATGCTCAAAGCATGAGGTGAACAATGGACAGACACATCATCTACACAGCCTATACACACATGCCTGTCAGCATTTGGTGTCATGGACAGCGAGGATGGATGGAAGGCATATGATTCACTGAACACACGCTGGATATAGATCAACAGTAAGAAGTATAACTACCTACTCCAGGTACACAAAGACACACACACTCTCTTATACATTCATACACAGCTGACTACATCCCTCGCTGCTTCCTCATGAGGTCAAGCCTCGCTAAACAGTAGTACAGTTGGCTTCTGAGGGTGGTAAACATGCACGAGGTTGCTGTAGTTTTAAGTGTGCAAAAACAAGTGTTCTCTTATGTCCTAAATATCCACCATGTGACCCACAGCGTGACTGGGAAATACTCTGTCTTCTGTTGTCTGTGTGTGTGTGTGTGTGTGTGTGTGTGTGTGTGTGTGTGTGTGTGTGTGTGTGTGTGTGTGTGTGTGTGTGTGTGTGTGGAAATCCCCCCATCCTCTGACCATCCCAAAAATGAACAATAAAACTACTTAATGAATACTTAAAGAAGAAAAGCCAGACACAGACACATACACACCCAATTCTCTACCCCCTTGCTACGTGCAGTATGTGTTGTGTCTAAGTGTGGTTGCCCAACGTGGTTGTCTGCAGGTCTATCTGCTTGTCTACATGTGGCTAAATGCATATGAATTCTTGTGTTAATGTGGGTTTCCCGGCGGTGTCTTTCCCTAAATGATCAGAGTAAATTACTTCACAAACACACATCCCAGCAGACGTTGACTACCGACCAGTGGCCCTGACGTCAGTACTGATGAAGTGCTTTGAGAGGTTGGTGAAAGATTTCATCTGCTCATCCCTGCCCAGCTCATTCGACCCCCTCTGGTTTGCCTATAAAAACAACAGGTGCAGAGACGATGCCATCTCCAACCTCTTGCACACCACCTTAACCCACCTGGATGGGGGGGAGAGGGAACTACATACGTATGCTGTTCATTGACTACAGTTCAGCATTTAATGCTATAGTCCCCTTCAATCTGGTCACGAAGACGAGGTTGCTAGAAATCAACATGCTGTTGTGCAATTGGGTGTACAACTTTCTCACTGACTGGCCCCAGGTGGTTAGGGTGGGCGGCCTAACCTTCGGAACATTGATCCTCAGCACAGGTGCTCCTCAGGGTTGTGTGCTGAGCCCTCTGCTGTACAACATCTACACACATGACTGCAAAGCCATGGACAGTTCCACCCCCATCATCAAATTTGCAGACAGTGGTAATAGGCCTGATTTCCAACAACAACGAACAGGCCTATCTGAACCAAGTAGATGACCTGGCACAGTGGTGCCAGTCCAACAACCTGACCCTGAACGTCAGCAAGACCAAAGAAATGGTGGTGGACTTCAGGAGACAGCAGGGGAAAGGATACAACCCACTAAAGATCAACGGGGAACCTGTGGAGAGGGTCTCCAGATTTAAATACCCCAGCGTACACATCGCTGAGGACCTCACCTGGACTCTTCACAATCAGCAGACTCTAAAGAAGTCCAGACAGAGGCTCTACTTCCTCCGAAGGCTGAGGAAATTCAAGGTCTCATCCTCCATCCTGAAGACATTCTATTCCTCGGCTGTGGAGAGCGTCCTAACAGGTTGCATCACTGCCTGGTATGGAAACTGTTCTGCCCGTGACCGAGTTAACCTGCACAGAATGGCACCAGAACATCCCTCCCCATCCTGCAGGACACTTACACCAGAAGGGTGAGGACGAGAGTCAAGAAGATCATGAGCGACACTTCTCACACCCAACAACGGACTGTTCAGGCTATTGGGGTCTGGTAGACGCCTCTGTAGTCTTAGGGCCAAAACAGAGAGACTAAAGAGACGTTTCTATCCACAGGCAACAAGAACTCTCAATATATATATGACCTTTCACATACTTGAGACAGCTAGGTTTTATATTTTTTATTTATTTTGACTTACGAATGCACTGATCTTTTTGTCTTTTATCTAGGCCTATGTCTTTTTTCACATAATGACAGACGGAGTACCCCCCCCTTCATTTCACTGCATGTTTTACTTTGTATTTCTGTGCATGTGACAAATAAAGTACTTGAACACACACACACACACACACACACACACACACACACACACACACACACACACACACACACACACACACACACACAGCCTACCTACAATATAGCATCTGATTGTTTTTATGCATGATCCAGGTAAGAAAATCAAAAAAAGTTGAATCAGTTCATCTGGACATTTATTGACAGATACATTTCATCACTCATCTAAGTGACCTCTTCAGTCTCAACCAACTGCAGGTATCCCCACCCTTATAAACAATACAGTGGCATAATGACTGAAAACAACGATGAGTTTCATATGCAAATATGGGTGTGACCATTAACCAGAGTTACAATGGCCATGTGTACTATTCACAGAGGATTTGGGAACGTTTGTAATCACAGCATTGTGAGATGGTGACAGATGTACTCAGCCCCCCAGTTCAGGAATGGTTGTTCCTTCCCTCTTAACATAGATGCCCTCTTTGACTCCCTGTTCAAACCAGCGTTCCTCCCTATCATGGATGTGCACATCCTCATCCTTGAAGGGGTGGCCACGGGCCTGTAGATGGGTGTAGACTGCAGAGTCCTGGCCTGACGTGTTAGCTCTCCCGTGTTGTGCCATCCTCTTGGCCGGCATCTGTTTAGTTTCTCTGATGTAAAAGTCACAGCAATCCTCCAGACACTTAACAGCATATACTATATTACTCTGTTTGTGCCGGGGGACCCGATCCTTGGGTGCAGCGTGTTGCACCCGATCCTTGGGGTGGACCAACTTCTGGTGCAGCGTGTTTTGGGGTTTGAAAGCAACTGAGATGCGGTGTTTGGAAAACACACGTCTCAACTTTTCCGACACTCCCGCCACATATGGAATCATCACTGGTTTACACTTAGACAGCGGTTGTCCTTCTCTCTTTGATCGCCTGGTGCACTGTTTGGGGCGTCTTCCTGGTTTTGAAAAACGCCCAGTTAGGATAAGCACACTTAACCAGGGCCTGTCTAATGTGGGATTTCTCCCCTTTCTTGGCTGTTGTGTCAGTGGGGACGTCGTCAGCTCGGTGGTACAGCATCCTGATGACTCCTAGTTTGTGCTCCAGTGGATGATGAGTCAAACCTGAAGTACTGATCAGTATGTGTTGGTTTACAGTAAACATCAACAATCCTCTGTGAATAGTACACATGGCCATTGTAACTGGAGTTAATGGTCACACCCATATTTGCATATGAAACTGATCATTGTTTAGGTAGTTATGCCCCTGTATTGTTTATAAGGCCATGGATACCTGCAGTCAGCTGAGACTGAAAAGGTCACTTCGATGAGTGATGAAACATTTCTGTGTTCAGATGAACTGACTCGACCTTCTTTTACAGCCTCTCACCTGGCTCCAAAATGGTGGGGGGAAAAAACTCTCATCTTCCATCTGGGCTGCGAGCTTGCTTGTTTCATTAAAGGGAGAGCTCAAAAAATTCCTTTTCCAAGCTTATCTCAATCAGTAAATGATGCTAAGCTTGACTGTGATACTAACTGGCGGCATTGTCTGGTTTAACTGCAAATTGGAATTCTCTATTATTTGTGTCACTATTGATTATCTACTTGTTGCATACTTCTCTAATTGCACTTGACATGACGTGCAGTCTAAGAGCAATGGATGGTAATGATATAACTAAGATGCCTGTAGGCTGACATATGCCCATATCTGCTCATTTGTTGACTCTCTTTGTAAGTCACTTTGGACAACAGCGTCTGCTAAATGAAGAAATGTAAATGTAAAAGGTTCAGATTTGAAAAAAAACCCCAAAACAAAACAACAACACAAAAATCCTTCGCATTGTTACTCTAAAACAAATTCATATCGTACCTCAAACTTGTCTGGTAGCCTGACGCATGCAAAATGTATATACATATTAAAAAAAAATCAAACATACTTGGAACAAAACTCGCCCATTCCAATCTCTTTAGCTCCCCTTTCCTCCCCCTTCCCAGTTCTCTGCGGTTGTATTTTCTCATTTCCTCCCCAGTATAAAACCCAGAGAGCTGTGCATGTGAGGGTACTATAATACCTGTTGAAATATCTCAAAGAAAACATGTTAAGTTCAGGCTCATATCATAACTCATCTTTTCCACGCTTTCTGTCCATCTCTTACACACAAATCCTCTCTGAATGACCTGCTTCTTCAATCCGTCATTCTCTCACTCTTTCTACAGACAAGCTGAACAGTCTCACTTCACAAGCCTCTGATTTCTCTCTCTCTCACTCTGTTATTCTCTCGCCTCTCTCTAGCGCTCTTAACAATCCTCTATATGCTTTCCCACATAGTCCACAACCTCTTCGTCTATAAAAATACTACACTTAAGACCTATACCCTATCTCTGAAAACAATAGTAAGGCACATGTGGCAAAAATATATTGAAATACAGTGGCATATCCCCAGTCCTGTCACTGAGCCTTCACTACTAATGAAAAAGGAAAAAGAAAAAAAAACCTACTCAAAGAGAAGCTGCAGGCCGGTGTAATTCATATGCTAAGATGAGTTAGAATGAAGTCCAAAATTTGAGACTGGTAAAGACAGAGTGGATGTTGAGGGATTAATGCCACAACTAATACATACATATTAATATGCATAAATACATACACATATTAATATACATACATACATACATACATACTGTAACGTGCATGGATAAGAAGACACGCTGGCCGCTGGCTCGCGGGTCTGACCCTTTAGTTGAGCGGTTAGCAATGCCTCCTGCGGTGCGGGCGATACGGGTTCGCGTTCCAGCCGCGGCAGTTCCTATGGTTGCGTTGTCCCCCGAATTCGCTACATTGGTGTCAGAAGTGGGATGGAGCGACCAAGGCCATCGGAAGCGTATGCGCCCTGAGCCGTGAAGGAGCTGATATGCTTAAGCACGGGACGCGCTTCCCGAAGGAGGGGGGTAGTGTAACGTGCATGGATAAGAAGACACGCTGGCCGCTGGCTCGTGGGTCTGACCCTTTAGTCTAGCGGTTAGCGATGCCTCCTGCGGTGCGGGCGATACGGGTTCGCGTCCCGGCCCCGGCAGTTCCTGTGGTTGCGTTGTCCCCCGAATTCGCTACAATACATACATACAAACATACATACATACATACATACATACATACATACATACATACATATAACTAATATATATATGTTTAGATAAAATCCAGTGATTCAAGTATTTTTTTTAGTTAGACAGTACAAGCCTGTTTCATGCTATATTCAATCATCAGCTGTCAGTTTAGACTGAAGATGTCACTTAGATGAGTGATGAAACATATCTGTCAATCAACGTATCCAGATGAACTGATTCAACTTCTTGCATATAGCATGAAACAGGCTTGTACTGTCTAATTAAATAATTATTTGAATCACTGGATAATTTTGCTTCTTGTTTGTTGAGCACTTTCCCTACTGTTGCCTGTTTCATGCCATAAGCAATATATAAAAATAAAAACACACATGCTATTTATTATTAGTATAAAACTACTATTCATATAATATACTACTACTACTTTCGGCTGCTCCCGTTAGGGGTCGCCACAGCGGATCATCCGTTTCCTACTATTCATATAATATACTAGGTGAAAATGTTCATAAATAGTTACAAAACGCTAAAGCTTTTGGGGAAATACTAGGAATGTGACACTTGCTATGACAAACAAAAATCTCTCATAACTCAATATGAGATTTAGTTATTCATAACACTGCATGACCGTGCAAATAATTTGTTTAACTCTGATTTGTAAATAACGAGTAAAAGAGGGTTTACTGGAATGTAACTGGAATGAACGTGCACCGTGAACTTTGAAAGTTTACACTTCCCTTTTGATTCAAGCGGTTCGCTGAAGGCATGGGATTGACCGCTAGAGTGGAACCCTTCTGGGTAAGGACAAATCACATTTACACCTCTGTGAGTGACACGCATTAAAGTAGGACACAAGCGAAACGGTGTGTGTGTGTGTGTGTGTGTGTGTGTGTGTGTGTGTGTGTTTGTGTGTGTGTGATGTGCTGGGTGTGTGAGTGCAAGTGTGACAACGGGTGGGGGATCTGCTTGTAAAACAGATGTGTTTGCTCACAGTGTACTCATTTTGTGTGCTGAGCTCTCTTCCTGTGTGTGTGTGTGTGTGTGTGTGTGTGTGTGTGTGTGTGTGTGTGTGTGTGTGTGTAATGTCATACCATAAGTGCTCTATATTATGGCCACAGAGAGCTGTGTCAGCAGTAACACACACTATATACTGTATAGTTGGGAGTAAAGTGAAAGCAGGGGAAATGAGATGTTAAAGCCTAACAAACTGGAGACCTGACCAGCGACACATTTCTTATTTTTTGTTTTTAGTCCATTTTGAAATAAACATTCCATCATATTTCAATCAGAATCATCTACTGCACATTTAGAAACACACTGTGTTTTATTCTGCTGTGATATGCAATAT
>NC_079221.1:32161309-32231309 GCF_029633865.1 Lampris incognitus | reverse complement strand
ATGCGGTGCACATAAAGCCAAGGGTTTAATTTGGAAGGAAAGCTGGGGTTATAAGGAAAATAAATTAAAAAACAAGCAAGTAAGCAAGAAAATAAATAAATAAATACATACATAAATAGGGCGTTTAACTGTCTTGCCATTGGATCCTATCTTTTTTTCTATCATTTTTATTTATCATCTCTTTTTCACCTGTCCTTTTCATCTCTGGCATCAAATCTCTGCCTCAAAGGTACCCCCCCCCCCCCAATGCATGGAGAGGACCATAAAATAAAAATGACTTTAGTAGTATCTTTTTAAGACTATTTATCTCCGCCAGGCAAGGGAAGTACTCATTTGGTTGTGCGTGCATGTATCTGTGTGCAAACTACTGGACTACTGGACTACTAGCCTAAATTTTTGTGCACAGTTATGACTGTATGCTGAAGAACCCCTCGTGGTTGCAGTGATTAAAAACCTTCAAAAAATGCTTGTTCTTGCTATCACTGCTTCCTCTCTTCATTCACTCTCTAGCTCGCTCGACCAATGCTTCTCTTCGTCACTGCCCACTGAGTCAACCATGCCCATGCACGACTCACATCTACGGTTGAGTCGGATCGGGCAGCGATAATGTCAAAACCAAAACATTGGGCGTCCGGGTAGCGTAGCAGTCTATTCTGTTGCCTACCAACACGGGGATCGCCAGTTTGAATCCCGTGTTGCCTCCAGCTTGGTCGGGTGTCCCTACAGACACAATTGGCTGTGTCTGCGGGTGGGAGGCTGGATGTGGGTATGTGTCTTGGTCACTGCACTAGTGCCTCCTCTGGTCGGTTGGGGCACCTGTTCGGGGGAAAGGGGGAACTGGGGGGAATAGTGTGATCCTCCCACGCACTACGTCCCCCTGGCAAGACTCCTCACTGTCAGGTGAAAACAAGCGGCTGGTGACTCCACATGTATCGGAGGAGACATGTGGTAGTCTGCAGCCCTATCCGGATCGGTAGAGGGGGTGGGGCAGCTACCGGGACGGCTCGGAAGGGTGGGGTAATTGGCTGGATACAATTGGGGAGAAAAATCCAAAAAGAAAAAAAGCACAAAACATCTGTGTATTCGGGTATGAGTCTTGAAAGTAAACGTGAAGTCAATCATATTTCGCAAGCCAGCAAATCATTCACTGCTGATCATCTCAGCACAGGAGAACTGGAGGAATACTGGATGAACCAAAAATAATTCACCTTATTCACCTCACCGCCACATGGAAGTGCTATAGCCTCTAATATTAAAACTCTGCTATAAAATTACAATTTCAAGAGTAGGATTAATCAGTGACAGCTGGAAATCATCTCAGGAGCTACAACAAAACATTTCCCAATGGCTGAGCTATGTTTTCTTACCGTTGTTTACGAATGAAAGTCAGTCAGCAGAGCAGCCATTCATCTTCATTCATTTTATATCATGCAGACCGCGACGGTTAAACACATTTGACGTCTTTTAATAATGGCTTTGAAATTATGACAGCCTGATCTCTGTCATTTCATGTCAGACTTTGTTCGCATTCGTGCGAGGATCTGCCAAGGAAGCTGCACATCCACAGACTCACAGGCAAACTGTTTTTATTAGGTGGATTTTTTTAGCTTGAGTGCTGCACATTAAAAGCTTTTTTTTCCATATTTCCCGTTCAATTAACTTGGGAGCTGTGCAAAAGTCTTATAATGTCAGGAACAACACTGGTTTTCCTGTTCGTGTGTGTGTGTGCATTTCCCTTCTCCCAGTAGACAAAAAAGGGGTGGATTGTCACCAAGTTTGAACACTGGAGAAGGGGAGATACGTCTGCACGCCACTGAGTGTACTCATCTAGTTTTAATACTGAATTGCACAGTACTTTACAATCAAGGCACACAAAACACAGAAGCAAAGAGAGAGACATAAATGGACACACATGAGAAGATCCTACAGACACAATGAAACAAGAAAGCAAAGAAAACACATACAGAAAGAAAGGAGTGACAAAACGAGAAAGGATGATAAAGACACATCAAACCAATTTCTTGTAGTGCTCAAACTGGGGACTTTGAACCGAACATTCAGTCAGAACAATCAGAAAGAAAATGGCCGTAAAACAATGGCGCAGCCACACACATACACATAAATCCCAAGACAAATGCACATACAAACTGTCCTGTGCACGTCATTTTTATGTTGACGATGCGCACAAACATGCACGAAATAAGTGCCATTTGGAAGACGTTTGCACACGTGTGCACACACATACACACACAGAGGCATGTACAATGTGATGTGGGGCAGATAGCTTGCACACCCAAGGCATGCACAACATACACATGCACAGAGACCATCGCACACACACATGCAGGTGATGTATGATCTAGCGCAGTGTTTCTCAACCCAGTCCTCAAGGAACCCCTATCCTGCAGATTTTCATTGTAACCCTGCATAGGTAGCCCTGCTTGTACTTGCTCGACCAATCATCTCGCAGCACTTAATTATGCAAGGTGTGCAACATCTGACAAAATTCATTGCTGATTGGTTGAATAACTACAAACGGGTACCTGTTCAGGGTTGCAAAGAAAATATGCAGGATAGGGGTTCCTTGAGGACTGGGTTGAGAAACACTGATCTAGCGTTTGATGTGGCTCTGGGGGAAATGTCGCTCAGAGCCAGCTCAGAAGAGCTCAAACTGATTTATCACATCTCTACCAATGTGTGTGTGAGTGTGTGTGTGTGTGTGAGAGAGAGAGAGAGAGAGGGAGAGAGAGAGAGGGGGGGATTTCAAGTGTGGCAGAGAATGCACAGAGGCTTTTCTCAAAAACAGCCTCTTAACATCTATACCAAGGATGGATAGAAGATAGCAAAGTCTATTCACTGTCAAAGGGAGGTGAAATTGTACTTCAAAGCAGTCGCGTGGGTGAGAGAGGGAGACAGAAAGGGAGAGAAAGACAAGGGCAGAGGGGATGACACAAGAAGTCGGATCAAGCGATAAGGTTTGTAATTTATCTCTAATTTGATTTAGAAATACTCTGAATTAAAAGGAAATTCTTGAAATTTCAAAATTCTCTCTTAGAGATGCCTATCAGCTGTTGGGATGTGCCTGTGGAGTCACTAGGCTTTAGGATGCTGGACCACCACTCCTGCAAGGGGTCCAGGGGGCAAATTTGGCCCTCCAGTTGGGGGGGGGCACCTCAGCAATCACTCAGCCATCCTATCTGCTGATTTGTCCCTCACTTTTAGCACTAAAGGCTTTTAAGAGCCACCGGTTATCCTAACCTGCACAGCATTTGACAGTGAAAGGAAACCCATGCAAGCACAGGGAACAATTGCAAACTCGACACCAAAGAGCTGGAATTGAACCCACAATCCTTTGTGAAGCAACAGTATTACACCCTGCCGCTACAAAGAGACAGTGAAAAATAGATGAAGAGAAAAGGAGGAAAAAATAGCAGGAAGAGACAGACAGAGAGGGAGAGAGAACGAGAGAGAGAGAAGGGAGGGTTGTGATGTATGACATGAAACTAAATTGGATTCCACTCTTGAGAGAAACAAGAGACAAAGGGGAAAAAAAATCTACCAATCACTTCTGATCGGCTAGAGGAAAATAATAGAAACAGTCAATACTAGCCTTGAGTACGAGTTCCTTTCATTTCCGCGGACGAAAAGTCAAGATAGCCATTTATAAAATCAATAAAGCTTGAAAAGACAAACAGCAATCGATTTAAAAAGCTGTAGTGACTGGAGAGATATGGATGGCCCTTTCTTTTTCCAAGGGAAGAAGGAAATTTTACTTTCATTCCTACTGATGCAAAGTCATGATAGCCATTTGCAGGACCAATACCGCAAACAATAACTGCTTTCATAGCTTTCCAAATGCCAGGATAACAGATGAACATCTCACCCCCTTTCAAGGCAAAAGACGAATGAGCAATTGCCTCCTAATAGAATTAGCTAAATTATGGACAGAGTTTTTGAAACTTTCCAGCCAATGATAGAGATTAAACCCATTTAATGAAATTCTGAATTACTGAGGCAAACCGATTATTTTTGTCATGTGAACAGTTCCTTTGGTGTGGCTTCAACTGTACTATTGACTTAAGGCGCTCCAGTGGTGTGAACATTGACCTTACCATTAGGAAGAACAATCAAGGGGCATCCGGGTGGCATGGCAGTCTATTTCATTGCCTACCAGCATGGGGATCGCCGGTTCGAATCCCCTTGTTACCTCCGGCTTGGTCGGGCATCCCTACAAACACACTTGGCTGTGTCTGCGGGTAGGAAGCCGGCTGTGGGTATGTGTCCTGGTCACTGCACTAGTGCCTCCTCTGGTTGGCCGGTGTGCCTGTTCGGGGGGAGGGGGAACTGGGGGGGGAATAGCGTGATCCTCCCACGTGCTACGTCCCCCTGGTGAAACTCCTCACTGTCAGGTGAAAGGAAGCGGCTGGCGACTCTACATGTATCGGAGGAGGCATGTGGTAGTCTGCAGCCCTCCCCGGATCGGCAGAGGAAGTGGAGCAGTGACCGGGATGGCTTGGACAGTGGGGTAATTGGCCAAATGCAATTGGGGAGAAAAAAAAAAGGGGGGGGGGATCCAAAAAAAAAAGAAAGAAAGAAAGAAAGAAAAAACAATCAACACGCCAGCTGGAATAACACAGGTTACAATTCACTGCAATTTGTCGTTTGGCTACTTCCATCCTTTGGGTAGCATGCATGTGTGTGTTTTTCTACGCAGAAGCATGCATTATAAAAATAAAACACTGACCTTGTATACTGATGTTTAACTGTTTACAAGTGTCTGCCCTTTTCTAATTTCAAGCCACTGGGCACAATCATCATGTAGAGCTGCATGTGTTGTGCAACCACCCCCATAAAACGGAGTATTTCATAGCACACTAAAGGTCACAGGACTATTGTAGATGGGTGACTGTGGCTAGGCAGGGCGTGGTTTGAGCATCGGTTTGAAGGCAGAGAGAAATCAAGCTCCAGCCTGGGAGGAATATTTGTGCCTTATCAACCTCTCCACATCTTTATATGCAGGGTGGGGATACCTGCAGCCAGCTGAGACTGTAGAGGTCACTTAGATGAATGACGAAACGTTTCTGTCAATATATGCTGTGTTCAGATGAACTGATTCAACCTTCTGGGATACTCACAGAAAAACATTTGATTTGATGACTATGAAGGTGTATGAGGTGTTGATCTGGTATGAGCCCATTCATCACCAAAAGGTTCTCCAATTGACCTTTCGCAAAGTCCCGCCCCCCTTAGTTACTGCCCGTCAAGCATTTCAGAACTATCCAGGAAGTAGCCGGAAAACACCAAAACATGAAGGAAGAAATCAGCGCATTGTGTGGGTAAAAGTAACAGTAATAATACGTTAGCTGTATTAGCTATCAATAATAGCTAGCTGTAAGCTTAGCTTGGAGCAGACAGGTATTTTTGTTGATTTTGGATGGATTAAGCTGGCCATGGGGTCTGCTATACTGCAAAATCTATTGCCGCCATTGCTTCTTGCGTTCTGGGTTTCGGGAAGGGAAAGAAAATTACACCCCCTCCAAACTTTTCAGATATCTAGTATCTGATTTGCAGATCCCATAGGCACACCGTTTCAGCATTTTGTTGTGTGTTTGAAAGCTTGACGGACCGTTGCTAAGGTAGAATTGGACAAGCACCGTTCTGGGGCAGTACTTTGCGAAAGGTCAATTAGCCCAGAGTGGCCATTATGAAGAGACAACACTTCAGTCTTCAGGTTAATTTTCATTTTATTTTATGTTACATTTTGGGCCAGACACTTTAATTTCCAACTAATTTTGTTTATATACAAGTACACACTTACTTTACTTATACTTTTTCTTTTTATCAAAGTTCACCAAACTGTATTATCATGCTTAGCTTTAGTCTAAATTTAGTTCACTTGAAATAACCTTGGTAACCATAATTTTTTAATGCTGTACTTAATGTTTGTGTTTGTTGTATCTGCATCATGAATTGTGATTGCATTGTGGCCAGGAGTTGGAGCTAAATGTTCAGGATGCTCTCAATGTGATGACACCCAACATCATAAGGCTGTCTCGTAAGTGGGTGTTAGAGGACCCTCCTGTCAAGCCTACTGGGAACTGGGGCTAACAAAGATGGTATGTTACATGCACACATGCACTTCCACTCACACACACAAATGTATTCATAAAAGTGAATGGTTTTATGCAGAGATCATATATTTCTTCTGAAATTTCAGACCTGCAAAGGAGTGCAGCAATACTGATTCTTCCTGCCCTATTCAAGAAGAGCACCAAGTTTCTTTACTGTTTAGAAGAAGAAGAAGAAGAAGAAGAAGAAGAAGGAGGCCATTTAATTTTGTCATTGTATGGTTACAATGAAATTTGTTCTCTGCATTTAACCCGTGCTATTATTTAGGAACAGTGGGCAGCTGCAGCGCCCATGAACCCAACTCCAGTTCTTCTTTCCATTGCCTTGCTCAGAGGCACAGAAAGGGGTATCAACCCTAACATGCATGTCTTTTTGATGGTGGGAGGAAACCGGAGCACCCGGAGGAAACCTCCGCAGACACAGGGAGCACATGCAAAGTCCACACAGAAAGGACATGGGATGGCCTGGGGTTCCAACCCAGGACCTCCTTGCTGTGAAGCAACAATGCTAACCACTGGACCACCATGCCGCCGTATGTGTTGAATCTTCACATTGTCATTGCCATTTTTTGTATTGTCAAATACCTATAGCTAAAATCTATCAGGAAGTTCCTTACATATGTTTATTTTCCACAGGAACCAGCAAGCTCATTCCCAACTATCATCTCCCATGATGCAGGGCAGGAACCCTGTCCTTGCTGTGAAAGCATCCATAAATATGGATGGAGTGACCATCACAAGTGGAGAAATGGATGTGCCACAGGCTCTGCAGTGTCTACTTGAGGTGTATTTCCTGTGTTTGTGTGGAGTACCCCAAACAGATGAAACACACGCCGTCATTTATAGAACATTATTTGTTCAAACTAGGAAATGTTAAGAAAAGAGTGTCTATTTTGGTGTTCGAAATGTACAATCAGCTTTTCACATTGAATGACGCAATTGATGTAAATGGTAATTTTCAAGAAAGTGTTTGCCAAGATTAAAAATCTTTAGCCTACTGTTCTTGTGTTTTTGCTGGTTGAACTTAATCCATCTGTCACTACTATCCACTCACATTTATTGGTAATTTCAAATGTTGTGGATTGCCCTGTGATATCTAGTATAAATAAAGTATAAATAAAAGTTAATAAAATAAAAAAATTGAAAAATATTTTAATTTTAATACAGGACGTCCCCGGGTTACGAACAAGTTCCGTTTTTGAGTCTGTTCTTATGTCGAATTTGTATGTAAGTCGGAACAGTAACATACAGTTCACATCTAGCGTAAATTAGTTAAATGTTTGTCTTAGTATATATTTTACCTAAAACATCATAAATATAATAACGCAGTAATAATAATAAATGTAACTACAGTACAGTATTTATAATTGAGAGATAGAATGTGTGTATGGGTATAAAAAACTTTAAAGAAAAATGTCTTACATTTCAAACTCCCCACCTGCCACTGTCCCGGGCGCGGGTCGTGACCGGCGGAGGCTGGCCGTTTGACGCCAGAAATGAGCGCCCGCTCAGGGCTCGCCTTCCCTGGGTAAGTGAAAAAATAGCAAGGGTGTTTCACCTCTCTCTGAACGCTTCATTATTTCCACTTTCGTTTCAATCGTGATCGTTCTCCTTTTCTTCGGTGCATCACCGTCACTTGCATCAGATTTACGCTTTAATGCCACGGTTACGAGGGTAAGCACACGAAAAATTTAAGTCAAAACAAAACGCACCCAACAATGTTTACGCGATCTGACTTAAAATGGCGATGACGGTGTGGCGTTGCGCAAAGTAGTCCATCCATTCCTTAGTGCAAACCGTTGTGTATAACTAAACTAATAGGCTTTACAGAGGGCAGTTCATCAGTATGGGAATTTGTATGTTGGGTGTTCGTAACCCGGGGACCACCTGTACTTAAGATCTTAACTGAAATTGAAATAGTATTTTTATTTTTATGCATTGCCGATATATTTTTGTTACTGTGTGAATGGGATGTTTTGTTCATTGTAATATTTAATATTGTGGTTAATATTGGGGTTCTTTGGTGCCAAACAAAAGGGTTCTATATAGAACCTTTTGAGAGCGCCAAATATGTACCAAGCCATGGAACCCTGAAAAGTTCCATACAGAACCACTTACTCTTTGTGTGTATGCTTAAGTAGGAAGAACACCCGTGGACCATGTGCATGGTTTTTGAAGAGGAACAAGTGTGACCTGCTGAGAAGCTGAGAGAGGAGACGTTATTAAAGGGACCAAACTTGCCTGAAAAGGATTCTCTGAATGAACGCTGCACCTGTTATTTGATTCGACCCTCGTAATAAATCATGCAGAACATATCGGCGCACTCCTATCCGAGTGTTTCGCCCCTTAAAATGTCCGAGCCATGTCACAGTTTCCACTTTGTCAAAAGTTCTAATTGCATGTGCGTTCATTTTCAATAGAATGTAATGAGCACTGTCACTTCTTAAAATTAATTTCTTTTTTTACACTCTCATCTGAAATAGGCCTCCTGCTTCCTTTACAAGGCAAGGCCCAAACTACAGTCAATGTCTGTGAAGGAGAGCAATGGGGAAATCTAGTTTATTGACTGGTGATGACAAAAGGGATTTGTAGTCTCTTGCTGTCCACAGGCCAACATCAGTGTGTGTGTGTGTGTGTGTGTGTGTGTGTGTGTGTGTGTGTGTGTGTGTGTGTGTGTGTTGTGTGTGTGTTCTCTCTGGTGGTTGTGGAGTACAGGATTGTTACCAGCAGTGTCTTACAGGAGCAGACTAGACTGCAACCATGGACACTGGTCAATGCACTATCGCTCTTTATCTCTCTCTGTTTCACTTTATCTCGTATCTGTCTTCCACTCACTGCAGCCTACTCTCACACAGACATATGCACTTGAGCAAACACACACACACACACACACACACACACACACACACACACAGGAAAAATAGTGGAAAAAAAGAAAAAGATACATCCCTTTATTTCTATCTGTATTTACCCATTACTGTTCATTATGGGATTAACATGGGTATGAGCATCCTTTGTAGTCAAGCTTCATTTCACATTTCCTCTTGTCCTTTTTCATCACACTTGACTCATTGTAATAATTTTCCTGTCGACATTTTCTCCCTTAAACTCCTAAAAAAAGTAATAAAGACATCAAATGATGTTAAACTATATTCTGGAGCATTTTCCTAAATTCTCACTTCCTACTATGCTCACTCATCTCTCTCTCTCTCTCTCTCTCTCTCTCTCTCTCTCTCTCTCTCTCTCACTTGCTCTCTCACTCTCTCCCCCTCCCGAACTGCTTTAATCATGTCTCACTGTCATTCATTTCCATAACCTCTACTTTGTTTCTCTCTCCGCTCCCCATCTCCATCACTGTTTTCTTTTTCTTCTTGCTTCTCTCCATTTGCCCTACCATCCATTCCTTTCTCTTGACCAGCTTCATCACCCCCTCCCCACACACACACACACACACACACACAACCATCCTAATCTCTCTTGCCTGTGCCGCTCTCTAATTAGTTGACATCTACGCAAATGAAGTTTGACAACAAAAGATCACAAACGCTGGCAGGTGGGACACAGGAGGAAGAGAGGACCGATGAGGGAGGGAGGGAGGGAGAGAGAGAGAGCTGCACTGATTGAGTAACTGTGCATGCCTTATAGCACACATTTGTCTATGTGCGTGCACGTGCGTGTATGGGTTGTGTGTGTCAAGTAATACTCCTCTACTTGCTCGGCTAACAGGAAGTGACTCGTGTTTTTAAAATGCTGCTGACAGGAAATGACAGTAACGGTTAAGCTGTGCCATTTAAGCCAGGGGAGTAATTAGTGCTCTATCGACTGGCATGACATCATTTAGACTAGCTGTCCAAGTGTGTGTGTGTGTGTGGAGGGGTGGGTGGCCATGATAGTGTGCGTGTGTGTAGGGGGAGAGAGCCGCACAGTGGGAAAATTGTTTGGCACATCATTGAAACAATCGGTCTGAATATGTGTGCTTGTGTGAGTGCAAGTGAGGCTGACAGAGTGAGCGACGGAGAGAGACAGAGACACGGGAGGAGAGAGAGAGCTACAGGTGGTAAACTAGCTGGCATAAAATCACTTGGACAGGCTTTCTAGACTCAATGTGCCCTCTGCCTCTCAGAGCAGTGCCCATGGTAACATGCCTATTTTGCCTAATGCCTCCGCCAGCTGCAAAAAACATGTAGCGGCAGCCTCTCCTTGCTCTCATCCTGCTCCTCATCTCCATCAGTCTTTCTTTCTGTATGGTCAATTCAATTTTGCTTTATTTATTCATTCATCAATCTACAATTATGTATTATTATGTTCCTCTGTAGTTTATATATTATTTATCATTACGTTTATGTATTATTATTATCTAAGTATGTCATCTATCAATCCATCTGTCTAGCCATCTGTCCAGTCTATCTTCCTTTGTATCTTTTATGTGAACAAATAAACTTTTAAAATAATTAAAAAAAATGTTTCTCTGTCTCAGCATGTTGGCCCGTCCAACCTCTCACTTTTTCCTTTATGTCTTTTCTCAAGTACACTATTTTGCACCTCACCCTGAAGAGACTGTCAGTCCTCTGTCATCTGTCTGACTCTGGTGTTCAAATGTCTTTCTCTTTCCTCTGCTTTACCACATCTCTCCCTTTCTGTCACATTCTCCGTTTATTTCTCAGCCCCTCTGTTTGAGCCTCCGTTTGAATGAGAGCACAGTGAAAAGCCTGTTTCTCTCAGCGGTTCATTTGACAATTGTAATTAGCCTGAAAGCCAAAGAGTTGAAAGCTAATCACTGGTCTATCACATGTACTTATTCAACTGTAATTGCAGCCATTACAGATGCTTGCCAAGCCAAAAAAACGTTACGTGTTCACTGCATTGTGGCTGTGCTCGCAGGAAGAGTTACTTGAAAAATCCTGAAGGATTGGAAAAAAGATGAATGTAGCACTGGAAATCGGTAGAATGCAAGGCGGCGGTTCTACAACTCATTTTACTTGATATTCAGCAAGGTGGCTTACCAGTATGTGAGTGGCCATCTAAAGGACCATTTCTCAAAGACCAAGTAGGGTCATAGAATGAGATTAAATTGGTCCATGATTGTTTAATATGGGGATTAAATGTCCTCTAGAAGTAGATGGTATGGTGCAACAGAACCCATTATCCCCTAAACCTGAGGATAATGAAACGAGACGGCCAAATAAGTTTGCATATACTAGGAGTTTGTGTTGGTGGAATGCTCTAAATCAGCACAAAAGGATATGAACACAAAGATTTTCAGTTGAAAAAATGAAATTTCTTACATTTACCTGTAACGGAAGATGGAAATATCTAAATATTTAATTCTGCAAGAAAATAATATATTAGGAAAGGATATACTATGTCTCTGTGTAGAGTGCAAAAAAAGAAGAATGTGTAATCATAAATAGGTACAACATATATATATATATATATATATATATATATATGTGTGTGTGTGTGTGTGTGTGTGTGTGTGTGTGTGTATGTTTATAAAATGTAAACAAGGAGTTGAATAACGTCATAATACATTAATCTTGAGAAATTATACAGTTGGATAAGTGGCCTGCCAACAGTTTGAAAACCGTGGTTTGGAAGTGTTCGGTAAATAGCTGGAAGTGCTCAGCATGATGTCAATACTTCCAGGATTAAGGCCTTCTAGAATTATCCTGTGATAAGATACAGAGCTCTATACATGCTCTCGCACATGGAAATCGAGAGGATGCCTGAGGAGTGGAGAAAAGTATACTGGTACTGATTTTCAAGAACAAGGGCGATGTGCAGAGCTGTAGTAACTACAGAGGTATAAAGTTGATCAGCCACAGCATGAAGATATGGGAAAGAGTAATAGAAGCTAGGTTAAGAGGAGAGGTGACGATTAGCAAGCAGCAGTATGGTTTCATGTCATGAGAGAGCACCACAGATGAGATGTTTGCTTTGAGAATGTTGATTGAGAAGTATAGAGAAGGTCAGAAGGAGTTACTTGTGTCTTTATGGATTTAGAGAAAGCATATGACAGGGTGCCGAGAGAGGAGGTGTGGTATTGTATGAGGAAGTCGGGAGTGGCAGAGAAGTATGTAGGAGTAGTGCAGGATATGTATGATGGAAGTGTGGCAGTGGTGAAGTGTGCAGTTGAAATGTCAGATGGGTTCCAGGTGGAGGTGGGATTACATCAAGGATCGGCTCTGAGCCCTTTCTTGTTTGCAATGGTAATGGATAGGTTGACGGACAAGGTCAGGCAAGAGTCTCCATGGACTATGATGTTTGCGGATGACATTGTGATCTGTAGTGAGAGTAGGGTGCAGGTGGAGGAGAGCCTGGAGAGGTGGAGGTATGCACTGGAGAGAAAAGGAATGCAAGTCAGTAGGAGCAAGACTGAATACATACGTGTGAATGAGAGGGAGGACAGTGGAATGGTGAGGATGCAAGGAGCAGAGGTGATGAAGGTGGATGAGTTTAAATACTTGGGGTCAACTGTTCAAAGTAACAGTGCGTGTGGAAGAGAGGTGAAGAAAAGAGTGCAGGCAGGGTGGAGTGGGTGGAGAACAGTGTCAGAAATGATTTGCGACAGAACGATGCCAGCAAGAGTTAAGGGAAGGTTTACAAGTTGGTAGTGAGACCATGCAGGTGGCTGGTGTGACAGAGGAAGAGGCAGAGGACAGGAAGAGATGGAAATGGATGATCCGCTGTGGCAACCCCTAAAGGGAGCAGCGGAAAGAAAAAGATACACGCTCTTGCATACAGAGACCCATGACACACACACATACACACACACACACACACACACACACACACACACAAAGGGTTGGGCAATATGACAGTATATACCATAAGACAGTAGTAATGTGTCTACCAGTAGAGTTTTGGCAATACCGTTTGAACTGTGGGAGCTGCTTCATGTGATTAGGGCAGCAGCACACACTCCATACCAGGTGGTGGCGGGAGGAGGAGGAGGAGGAGGAAGAAGAGGAAGAAGAAGAAGAAGAAGAAGCAGAACAAGAACAAGAAGAAGAAAAAAAATGGAGGAGAGGGAAATTATAAATATAGAGGTGGAGAAGGCATCCCAGCCAACTCAAGATGAGGGAGAAGAACTTGTTACTAAAAGCAGTGCAACTTCTGTCATGTGGACATCGTTCGGATGTAGAAAATTCATCACCGAATGGAAAACTATACTCTGCAAACTGTCGTACATTCACAAAGGTAGAAATATGAGTAACCACTTACACCACTTAAAAATGAAGCATGCAAAGCAGGACTCTTAACTCCTAGCTCAAGCGTTGTCTTACATGAGGCGTTTGTTTATGTTTGTATGGAAGTTCCAAAAAAAAAAGAAAGAAAAAAAAAAGAAAATCAAATCTGATGAAGTGTGGTATGGTTATTTTAAACCATTTCTTAACTGAATTTAAAGAACAATTACAATATTGTATTATATACCGTTACCATGATATGAAACTGCATATACCATGACAGAAGATATTGGCCATATCACCCCCCCCCCACACACACACACACAGTTTTCACTGATACCTCACAAAAGGCTTCTGCTAGCGCTTGAGCTTGTGCACAGTGAGAGGGAGAACAGTCTCTCTCCATCACTCACACATACATATCTAGTTCTGTGTAAAGTATGGACAGTAGTTTCTGAAAAATAACATCAAGACCTTTTCCCACATACCTGTTGCCTAGCTACGGGGTCACTGCTGTGAAAGGAGTACGACGCAGAAGCCGTTGTGTGTCCGTCTGTGGATGTACACGTCTTAAGAGCACTAGTGCAAACGTGTGTGTGTGTACACATGTAATTCAGTGTGCCCTTTCACTGTGTACGAATGCTCCATTACTGGCAGATGTCCTTTGTGTGGAATTTATTTTTTCAATGAGAACATCTTATCCAAATAGTTGAGGTGGAAGTCCTAAATGAGAGGAGGAGAAGGAGGGGGGAGGCGGTGGTCAGGATTCTGTTGAAAGAAACAAAGAGAGAGAGAGAGAGAGAGAGAGAGAGAGAGAGAGAGAGAGAGAGAGAGAGAGAGAGAGAGAGAGAGAGAGAGAGAGAGAGGTAGTGGGAGGAAGTAGCGGAAAGACAAGGGCCACTTGAGTACAGTTTCTTATTAGCTGTGCTGGAGAGTCTGGAAAACACTCTGGTCCTTTCTCCTCCATCCATCCCCCACCCCTTCTGAAGGCCAACCCTCACTCTCCCATCTCATCATCATGCACCTCTAACACACACACACACACACACACACACACACACACACACACACACACACACACACACACACACACACACACACACTATAGCCTACATTTCCTCCATCCTTTTTGTCTTCGTCTCCCGGGGAAAAAAACAAAAAACAAAAAAACAAACATCCGTTGACCCTCTCTGATCTCCTCAAATCTGTACCCCCCACCCCACCATTTCACTGGTGGTTTTCATCCAAAAACATCCACTTGCTCTTTACTGCTCCTCATCCCTCCTCTTGTCCTTTCCTCTTCTCTACTGTTTGTTTTTTGCCCACTTTTCTCTCCTTTGCTTCACTCCTAGTATCCCACTCACTTATGCTTTTTTCGACGGCCTTCTGTCCATCTCTCCTCCTACAACTCTCTCCTCCTCTCCCCACCACATTTTTCTCCCATGACTCTGTGGTCCGTCTGTTTCTTTATGTCCTGGAACGCTCCGCTCTCCTCTCCTCAGCCTCCTCTGAACGAGCCTTCCCACCTCTCCTGAACACTCCCTCCTCTAGGGATCCTGCACTCCCCCAATGCTCCTTTCCATCTCGCTTTATCCAAAGCCAAACACATGCTGTGAAAGCTAAAATCCTGAAGGCTGGCATTTTTGTTTAATTTACTGACACCTGTGCCGACACATGGCAATTGCAGTGGTGTCAGACCACTACTAAAGTCCCAGAGATTCATTAGAAGTGAAAGAGTCGCTCACCAAAGTGATCAACTCCTTCTGCACCACCGAACAAAATAAACATGGCTGAACCTACGACCTAGCTGCTAGCAGTACTATCAGTTCGTAAAGGTCTCCGACAAGCTTGTCCTGTCCGATCTGCTTGTTAACCCCAACAACTTGGCTTCTTGTTCTTTTTTTGGGGAGGGGGATTTTCCCCCCTTTTTCTCCCCAATTTTACTTGGCCAATTACCCCACTCTTCCGAGCCATCCCAGTCGCTGCTCCACCCCCTCTGCCGATCCGGAGAGGGCTGCAGACTACCAGATGTATTCCCCAATACATCTGGCGTCGCCAGCCACTTCTTTTCACCTGACAGTGAGGAGTTAGCCAGGGGGACATAGCATGTGGAAGGAGCACACTATTCCCCCCAGTTTCCCCTGTCCCACGAACAGGTGCCCCGACTGACCAGAAGAGGCGCTAGTGCAGTAACCAGGACACATACCCACATCCGGCTTCCCACCCGCAAATTGTGTCTGTAGGGACGCCCAACCAAGCCGGAGGTAACACAGGGATTCGAACCGGCGATCCCCACGTTGGTAGGCAACGGAATAGACCACTATGCTACCTGGATGCCCTTAGCTTCCTGTTCATACTCACTACTAACCACCTTACTCTTCTGCATTCGGCTGTCATGTTTAAGAAAAAACAATACGTGCCATATCATGTTCCCCAGCAAAGCCCCATCCAACACCAATCACTTAAATGAACCACTACAAAAGTGTTCCTGGTTTGAATAACTGGATTTATCCATGGTCTTAAATACACCAGCAATAGGAAGTATTAAAAAAAAAGAGAGACTTATTTGTATTACAATTTTCAGGATTATAGCTATTACACATACTTCCTCTTGGAATATATGCATCATATTTTCACCTTGGAATTGCATCTGGTCATTTTTCACGCTGTCACTTTCACAACGTGTACGAGACTTTAGGCTTCTACTCTCCAGTGTGCATCTTCACACACGGACACAACTACACACAAAACATTTTCATGCTGACCCACAAACTCATTCCTTCTTCCACCTCTTACAGCCCAAAAACAACACACAGCTCCCTCAACCCCCCTAATTTCCAAGTGTAATTACCTAGCTGAGGAGCCTCACATGAAGGGAGCAGCACTTAGGCAGACCAACCTGACACACACTAAAAGCTCCCGCCACAGTGTGTGTGTGTGTGCGTGTGTGTGTGTTTGTCTGTGAGAGAGAGCCGGAGAGAGTAGGCCTATTTAAGGGAGAAAAAGCATATATGAGTGTGTGTGTGTGTGTGTACAAGCATGAGCATGTATGTACTGTATGTGACAGGGAATGTAATGGTGGGTACGTACATATGTGTGCAAGCCTTTGCCCATTCCTCTGAGTGTGTGTGTGAGTGTGTGTGTGTGTGTGTGCGTGAGCGTGCACGCATCACTCATTGAGCTGAGAGAATGTCTGATTAATTAACAAGGAAGAAAGAGAGCCTCTCCAGTGAGCAGCCAAGCAATGCTAAAAGCTCCTTTCTTTCTCTCTCTGTATTATCGCTCTCCGCAGTCCCAGTCACTCTCTTCATTTTTGTCTCTGTCTTCTTGTGCATCTTGCTCGCTCTTGCACTCCCTTTAATTTTTTTTTAGGGGGGGGGGGGGCAGTGGCGAAGAAGGAGGGATCTATACTGTGTGTGTGTGTGTGTGTGTGTGCGTGTGTGTGTGTGTGTGTGTGTGTGTGTGTGTGTGTGTGTTCATATCTGCCATACAGGACAGAAGCAAAGCACTGGAGGAAATCTTTCAGCGGGTCTTTGAAAGGTGCACACCAGACCAGCTTTCATAGAAACTCGGGGGTTTTCGTAAAACAGTGGTCGCCAAGATGTCAGGGTGAACCTGGATTTTTACATTGATAGAAGAAAAAATATGTCCCACTTGTGTCACTTTTGATGTAAGGGTTGGTCACCTCGTAACGACCCGATGCCAACAGCGAGCATGTCCCAGGGTCAAAAATGGAGTGCCTGCTTCCAGTCCCTGAAGAAGACGAGGACAGAGCTGCCGTCATGAATAGCAGGAGCAGTCCATTCGGTGGGGTGAAGGGGAGGTGGGAGTGAGTGGGGTGCATGCTCTCCCCTTGAACCACAATCACTCCTAATCGGTTCCTCCTCCCCTTCCTCTCTTCCGTGTCATTCACCCTCTGCCATTTTTCTCTTTCAGTTTTCTCCCTTTCTTCTCCCTTCCTCCCTCTTTTGTCTCTCTGCTTTGCCCTCTTTTTCCCCCATTTCATATCTCTCTCTCTCGCTCTTTCCAAGATGATTGTTTTCTAATTGGCAGACTGCTGGATTTCGTGGTTGTTATGGTAACCTAGAGAGGGGCATACATGCTTTGATTTGGGGTGGGGGTCGGTCCCACTTGAGAAAACTGAGGGCAACACTCCTCCAAGGCTTGGTTGGCCACTTCAGCCAATGGACCTGTGTGTGTGTGTGTGTGTGTGTGTGTGTGTGTGTGTGTGTGTGTGTGTGTGTGTGTGTGTGTGTGTGTGTGTGTGTGTGTGTGTGTGTGTGTGTGTGTGTGTGTGTGTGTGTGTGTGTGTGTGAGAGAGAGAGAGAGAGAGAAAGAGCAACAAAGGGGGAGACACACAGACGGACACACTGTCTGTGTGTGCGTGTACGTACGTGCAGAGGATCACCTCAAGAGCTTGCTTTCATTGGTGTGTCCTTCCGTTCTTTCTACCTCTCCTCCTCGCATCCTCTGTCCTTCCCTACACGAACCATTCACACCTCAGACTGTCAGTCCCTTCTTCTCCAATCAATGACAACTGAGACAGAGAAGCAAGTGAATCGGGGACACACTTGAACGTGGCAATAAAGAAAGCGCTTTCTCCACTGTGGAGAGAGATGGATAAAAATAGGCATTTAGAGACACACTGACACAAAGACAAAGAGAAGCTGTGAAGAGAGAGAGAGAGAGAGAGAGAGAGAGAGAGAGAGAGAGAGAGAGAGAGAGAGAGAGACAGAGAGAGAGAGAGAGAAAGAGATCATGACACTCATGGCTTGTCAGTGAGTGAGTAAGAGTAAGCAAGAGAAAGAGTGTGCGTCATTTCCGGGAGGGGGGGTACGCTCTCTCCTTGTACACTGTGAACCACACAACACAATCACACACTGCCTTCTGCAGTATGTGATGTATATATGGGTGTGTGTGTGTGTGTGTGTGTGTGTGTGTGTGTGTGTGTGTGTGTGTGTGTTGAGTGTATATTAAATGAGTCTTCATTAAACCCTGCCATGCGGAAGAAATCGAGCTGGTGTGCCCTTTAGAATTAAAGGTGGTCGGCTGGTCGGGAGGCAGACAGTGTGAAGAATTAATGGTCGTTCTGGTTAAATAACTGGCCCTCCTTAATAGACCTCTTTAATGCTGACTGCCGAGAGAGAGATAAATCTCAGGGCATTTTTAAAACACAAGCGCACACAAGAACCGAACCGTGCAGCCAGGTCCGTAGACACACTAACACAGGTCCACTAGTAATATACACACACACACACACACACACGTACAGGAAACACTGCAAGTAGAGTCACAGTGTCCATTTAACCTACAAAAACTAAAGCGAAAAATATTCGGTGATGATTTGAAAAATAAAAACAAAAAAAACAAAAAACAAAAAAAACCAAAAAAAAGCGGTGCAAAAGAAAACACATGATAAAACGTCAATAACAAGAGTGTTGTCAAGAGGCTTCATTTCACAGGCCTAAACAGATGACATGGTACCACAAACAGAACCACTAGTTTGATTGTTTTCGTTTGTGTACCGCTTCCGTTGTGGGAAGATGGCAGCACAAATTGACGACTGCGGCGGCCTCACCCAGTACCGTCCATGCAGTGTCTTTGTTCACGTCTGCGTCTAAGTTTTGTCTTCGTTTGATGGCTGGGAGAGCTGGTGCTGGATCGGCTGGGGGAGCCTGGTCTGCTGCATCCTGTGGAGCCGGGGACCACGGCCCTGCCCGGAGCTGTGTGTTAGAGGAAACACCGAGGGCGGTCTGACAGGACGCGGGCAGGCTAAGCTAACTGCTAGCCCATGCAGACCGGCAGGTCCGACAGTCATCCTGGCTGGTGTTCATTCTCCTGGACAGGGAATTTTTATTATTTTTTTTGTGGATATGTTGGATATATGTGTTCTTGTAGTTTTTTGTTTTGTTTTTTTGTTGGTAGTTTGGATGTGTGTTCTTGTAGTTTGGACATGTGTTTTTGTCTTTGTTGCAATGCTGTGGGAAACAATATTTCGTTTCATTTCATGTGTGCAAGTGCACAACATGAAATGACAAATAAATGTTCCTGATTCCTGAACACGCAACTGCGACACAGACAGGATGGGACTGAACCCAAGACCTTCTCGCTATGAGGAAACGCCGAGTGCTGAACACAAAACCACCCTAACGCTCAGGTCAGTTAAGCAACAAACACAATACTCAATTAAAAATAAAAAAAATCTCCTTTAAAGATGATTCTCCCTTCTCTACCCATCCCTGGCAGAGGACCACGAATGAGATGTAGCAGCCATTGTTGCTTGTGTGCTGTCCGCTCAGCAGAACAAAGACAACACAGGCAGCCCAGTGCATTACAAACCACATCAAACTATAAGGCAACACTGTTGTGTGTACTATTGACTGTAATATTGATTGCAGACTTGTCCAGCTGAAGCATCGCCACATCGTCATTACATTTCAATCCTTTTTTCCTGCCTGAGTAGGAACGCATTTGTGCACCGCCAGTATTCATCCTACCCCGTCAAAAAATTCAGCAGCAGTATATGGATTGTGTCTCCAACCGTGGTAGATGCCACTTGGTATTATATAATCTGACCCCCCGATCCAGACAGATTAAATGACTATTTATTGATGGAGAAAAATAATGGACTTCAGCTTTAAACAAGTGAAACACTACTACATAGGGAGGGATAAACTTCTACACCCAGGTGTTCCTAGTTTGCCAGATGAGCCAACACTTTATTCTCCCTGGCTGCAAACCGGCACATAAATAACATCCCGCCTGCAACACTCATCCTATTAACTTTCACTTCAGCCACATGCATGAAGGGTGTTTCCACTGACTGATTACATACTCACACACATTCACATACTGCAGTGGTCCTACACGCAGAGACATTCTTATAAATAATGTAGGATGGGCGTCCGGGTGGCGTAGCGGCCTATTCCGTTGCCTACCAACACGGGGATCGGCGGTTTGAATCCCCATGTTACCTCCGGCTTGGTCGAGCATCCCTACAGAAACAATTGGACGTGTCTGCGGGTGGGAAGCCGGATGTGGGTATGTGTCCTGGTCGCTGCACTAGTGCCTCCTCTGGTTGGTCGGGGCGCCTGTTTGGGGGGGGGGAATAGCATGATCCTCCCTTGCGCTACATCCCCCCCACTTGCTATGTCCCTTGGCGAAACGCCTCACTGTCAGGTGAGAAGAAGCGGCTGGTGACTCACATGTATTGGAGGGGACATGTGGTAGTCTGCAGCCCTCCCCGGATCAGCAGAGGGGGGGGGGAGTAAATACCGGGACGGCTTGGAAGAGTGGGGTAATTGGACGGGTACAATTGGGGAGAAAAAGCGGGGGGGGGATAAATAAAAAAAAATGTAGGATGTTTTTTGTTCTGTATTGCTTTAAAGGCTTGTGTTCACATCCACACAGTGACCATCCCACCAAGATAAAGATCTAGGATGTGCAAACCATACTGGTTGTCACTAAACTTGAACCTGAACCATCATCATCCTCTCCTGCTAGAGGATTACACAGCGTTTTTTTTTTCGTTTTTTTCTTCCATTTTCATTTATTTATTCATTTGTTTCTACAAGAAGACTCACCCGGTGTTTCTGCTGTTTTTATCCAGCGGAGTGTAATCGGAGCCCCTGTTGATTTATGGTGTGCTCTCTGTTGTGCTATAAGCTGCATCATTTATCATACACAACCCCAACACATCACACAGCAAACTGTGTTTATGAGCCCTTTTCTTCTGGCCTGTATTTTTGTGTCTGACAAGAGGTTAAGGGACTGCACACGTGCACCTATGTGTGTGTGTGTGTGTGTGTGTGTGTATCTTTATGCTACTTTATGACTGTGTTTGAGTTTGATATTGTTGGTGTGTTTGTCAATAGATTCAACATTTTCCATGTGTAACAGATGGAGCCGAGATCCCAACGGGATATACAATGCCTTTCATATCTCACTGTGTGTGTTTGATTGCGCCGGTGTCTGGCTTCACCGCTTTACTGAAGTGCTGATGGAAAGGAGTCCTCAGTGATTTGTTTATCTTCGTCTAGCACATGCACACCACTGCTTCGACTTCCCCTGACACACATGCACACACACACATGCATGTGCGCACACACACACACACACTCTCTCTCTGCTGACAAACTGCTTCCTTTTGCATAATCGATTACCAGCAGCCAATGACTGAGCCTCCTACAGTACGCATCATCAAGTTTCAGGAAGTGATAATGAACCAGTGGAGAACTGGTTCTAAAAAATGTGTCCCTGACTTCAAGGACTAGTTCACAAATTACATCAGGAACTTAGTCTCTTACAATCACACCCATGGGCCAATAAGCTTAAAAGATACGGCGATAATGGTAATGTGGTGACACTCTGGACCCATTCTGAGCCGGGCTGTCAGTGTAATGGAACGAGGGTATTGTCTGAGTCTGACAGAACATTATACACCCAATTTATATCATTTAAGAAACTCATCATGGACCCTGCATGTAAGGTAGGTATCTATCTATCTATCCATCCATCCATCCATCTCTACTGGAAGGCAAAATCATTATCACAAGGCTCCAAGAATCCTTCATATCGTTCATTAGCAGTAGCTCCCAAACAGGAAAAAAAGAAAAGAAAAAGAAAAGGATTTCATTCTAAATGCTAGTCTCACCATTGCTACTATTGAGGAACCAAAGAAAAAGAGGAATACAATAGGACTGATCATCCCAATGGGTCATCCTAATATCTTAGGCTTGAACCCAGCTCATCATTTGCATCCAGGTTGAGGCTTCATCTGTTGTTTGTTGCTGTCCATGGTCGAACACGGAAATAAGGATGAAAACAACTGGGCAGTTTCTTAACCGATCCACCGTTTTCTATAAATGTATGTTGAGTCAAGCTTTTTTTTCCCCAAAAAATGCTTTCATTTCCATAATAACAAGGCATTATGCATTTAAGGCAATAAGAAAATGTCAGAAAACAGGAGACCTGGAGCTGACTATCAAAAAGGTGTGTGTGTGTGTGTGTGTGTGTGTGTGTGTGTGTGTGTGTGTGTGTGTGTGTGTGTGTGTGTGTGTATGGGGATGTGTGGGTGGTTGGGTGCATTTATATGTATTCATAAATAAGTGACCTGTGACTGACATGGAGGCAACAAACTCTCTCTCTCTCTGTCTCTCCCTCTCTCTGAGATTCTCCTCTGCTTTGTCTGTGGAGCTGTAAGGTGTACACCGAGGCCTGACATGAATGCTTTATATACAATCACACACTCACTCACACACTCACTCTCACACACACACACACACACACACACACACACACACACACACACGTGAGGTGTGAATGTGTGCATATACACACAAACAATAATGGAGGAGTGCCCACATGGAAACTCATTCCCCCTCTCTCTCAGTTGCTCGCTCCCAAACTCACACACACACCCATAAATAAATGTGTCTTGGTAGACAGAGGGCAGAGGGAAGGTGAAAACTGATTTAGACAGGAGAGAGAAAGAAATACGAGGACGTCAGCAACATCACATCTCACTGTACAGGGAATAGGTGTGTGTGTGCGTGGGGGGGGGGCAGGAAGAAAGACAAAGGATGGAAAGGAGTGAGGGAGATGGGAAAAGAAAGGAGGGGTCAAATCAAAGGTGAGGAATGGAGGGAAGGAAAACACAAGAAGATGAGGAGGAAACATGAGAAGGTGAAGGTGGATGAGGGAGAGAAGCATGAAAACACAACAGAATAGAGTAGAAAGGCGTCTGACCTGTCAGAGGCAGCAGCAGCAGCTGGAGGTGATGCAGTTCCTGCTCCTCGGGGTTTGTTGACCTTGGCATAGAGCCCGTCCAAGTGGTCACCGTCTGGGGTTGACCCGGCATCATTACCATGGTTACCGTGTCCTGGGAAGGCTGAGAGGCGCTGAGGGGAGGGTGTGCGGACTGTGTTGTATGGTGGTGACTGGGGTTGGATGGGACCACATTCACGATCCCTGAAGTTGTGTATGCGGGCGTAGTTAGGGTCCCCGTCATCGTCCTCTACATCGGTGTACGGGGCTCCCCCACCTCGTGGGTCTTTGGATTGCCGCTCTCGAAGCTCTGTGTGTTTTGCCTCGATCCTGACACAATATAAAGGAAGGACAAAAAAAACCATAAATATACAACACAAACAAACAAACACACATTACATACATCCATTATCCAAACCGCTTATCCTGCTCTCAGGGTCGTGGGGATGCTGGAGCCGATCCCAGTAGTCATTGGGCGGCAAGCAGGGAGACACCCTGGACAGGTCACCAGGCCATCACAGGGCACACACACACACACCTAGGGACAATTTAGTACAGCCGATTCACCTGACCTACATGTCTTTGGACTGTGGGAGGAAACCGGAGCCCCCGGAGGAAACCCACGCAGACACGGGGAGAACATGCACACTCCACACAGAGGATGACCCCGGGCAACCCCCAAGGTTGGACTAACCCCGGGCTTGAACCCAGGACCTTCTTGCTGTGAGGCAACCGTGCTAACCACTGCACCACCATGCTGCCCATTTTATATATTTAACACACACACACACACACACACACACACACACACATTATATATACATTATATATATAATGTATAATTCAGGAGAAAAAAATTGAGTAATGACAGATCCATAAATACATCAAGTGAGCCAAAGTAGTGTCATTTGTCTGTTTGCAAGTGTGTGTGTGTATGTGTGTGTGTGTGTCTGCATGAGACAATGTGAAAGTGTGTGCTTCTTTGTGTCCTTGCAGGCATGTGTATGTTTTTGTGAGAGCACGTGTGAATGTGTAAACACGGCCCCGCTGGGTGGGCTGAGAAGGATGTAGTTAGTTATGACTGAGCCAACTGCAGTGAAATGTCCCCAACTTCACCATGCAGAGACAAGGCCTCAGGAATGACAAACAGTCTGTGTGTGTGTGTGTGTGTGTGTGTGTGTGTGTGTGAAAAGAATGCAAACAATAAAAGAAAGGAATGGTAGAAAATGTTTAATAGAGTGGTTTGGATAATGGGTTCCATGAGAATGAACAATCATCGGGCCACCGCTGAGAAAACAAAAGATAGCAAAACAGCCGTGTTAATGGACAACAAAACAAAACCAAAAAAAAGAGAGAGTGAAAACCAGACAAACACAATAAAATGCCTCACATAAAGCTCTGCTCAGATGTTTTGTGAGATATTCACATTGGGTTTAATACACTCATAAAAAAAAGAATCAATCCGCTATCGATTCAAAAGAATTACACTTGACTCTTAACATGAAATAGCCAACTGCATCACTCTTCTGACAAAAGACACAAAAATTAGATCACAAAAAAGAAAAGAGGAGAGTGCACTGCACATTCTGGTCACAACATGTATGAAGAGTCCCACTGGACGAGTGCTGCAAGTAGCAGCAAATTAAAAGAAAGTAAGGAAGCCAAAGAGGAAGGCTGACAGACAGACAGAGACACAGATGGACAGAAGGACGGGCAGACGGACAGATAGACAGACAGATGGACGGACGGACAGGCAGATGGACGTACGGACAGACAGGCAGACGACGGGCAGCAAGACAGACAGACGGACGGACAGACAGGCAGAGACAGACAGACGGATGGACAGACAGACAGGGAGAGACAGACAGACAGACAGACAGGCAGACAGAGACAGACAGACAGACAGAGAGACAGATGGACAGACAGACATAATGTTTAGAGAGAGTTCCCCACCGCTCTCTCTCCTCCCTCATCCTCTCCAGCTCTTCCTCACTCAGGACATCTGACTTCTGACGCTGTAGAGCCGCCTTCCCCTCCTTCTTTTCTTCTTTTCTCTTCCCAAACCTGGAGAAAAAGGAGTGATGCACAGAGAGAGAGAGAGAGAGAGAGAGAGAGAGCGAGAGAAGAAGAAGAGGAAGAAAATAAAAGGAAATCAATGAAAAGAAGAAAAAAAAACAAAGAAGAAATTCAGAGGGAGTGAGTGTTTGGTCTTTTCAGATGCACTGCTACAGCCTGGAAAACAGACGCCATATTCACCGGTGACGTGTGCTGTAACAGATGAAAGACCAACACCAACACCACATTTACACCATCCACACAACTATCACACATGAAGACACACGGGTGTGAGAGGGATGAGTGCAAACGTGCACGCTGTGTTATTCAGCGTGGGAGCTCAGGCACAGACACAGTCTGTGACTGAGTGTCAAGACCAATGGTGTGCAAACATGAATCATCTCCGCCCTCTGTCATACGCACACACACACACAGAAGCAACACGTTCCTCTCCTCTTCTCGCCACAGACTGTTGTGTGTGTGTGTGTGTGTGTGTGTGTGTGTGTTATTTTTCAGCTATACTATATGCGAGGACCAATTTAACTTTTTAACAGTAAGTGAGGACATTTTTGCAAAGTGAGGACATTTTGGCCACTCCTCACTTCTTCAAGGGCCTGTTTCAGAGTTATGACTTCAATTTAGTGTTCGAGTTAGGGGTTAAGGAATGAATGTTGTCAGCGAGGATCTTCACAAGTACACAACAACAAGTGTGTATATGTGCGTGTGCGCCTGTGTTTGTCCTTTGTTAAATAAGTTAGACAGTTTAGAAATGTACCACCACTCACTGTATCAATATCAGCTGAAATGCCCGCAGAGGACCTCAGCCATATACTAGTAGCGCACACACACACACACACACACACACGCACGCACGCACGCACACACACGCACACACACACGCACGCACACACGCACGCACGCACGCACGCACGCACACACACATAATGTTATTGAGGGTACATATCCACTTTGGAAATGGACCTGTCACGTGTGGCTCCTTGAGCAAAGGTTCAAATATGGCCTACATATTCCATAGAAGACACACAACCTATTGTATGGCTCTACCTAATGTATATGGAAACATCAGCAGTCACTCAAACACATCATTATAGCCCCCCACAAAAACTGCAGTGTTCACCTTCCCAACATAACTTCATTACTATCTTTACCTTATTCGAACATCCGCTAGGTATGTCCACACTTACACACTTACACACTTACACACACACACACTTACATAATGGGGCTAGACTCAGCCCAAATGAAAAGCATCCTCCTATATTAAATGCTCACATATCAATACACAAACCAAATGTGTGTGTGTGTGTGTGTGTGTGTGTGTTCAACCTAAACAGCTTACTCAGCACTACTGGACACTGCACAAGTCATTACTTGAAGAAGACCATGAATCTCTCAGCCACGCCTGCACACATATTTGCACACATGCATGCAGAAAAGCATACACACACACACACACACACACACACTTCTCTAACAGGACGGCCATCAGCCCACTGACTGTAATTGAATGATGATGGGTTCACACTATGCAGACGCCCTGACATTTCTTAATGAGAAAAGGAATGGACTGTTTCCACTCTCTCCACAGGGCAGCTGCACGCAGCAGCTTGGTTTACCAGTGCTATCGTTTGCATGGTGGGGGGGATTACTGAATATGGCAAAATGTGGTAGCCCACACCCCATACCTCATGAGAAGGACCCTCTTCAGCAGTTCTGTTCTAGCAGAGCTGCACTGCATTGCCACTGAAGCTGGTCAACTTTTTGTTGTTGTTGTTTTTTTTTTATGGCTTGAGCCATGTTTATAGACCTTTTCTTCATTTGCCCATGGCAGTTAATTAAAAACTGAAAAATATTCATTGTTACTAATAGTCATCAACCCACTGAGGATGCACAAGCCAGAGCATTCTTAGTGCTGGTCCCAAGCCCGGATAAATGGGGATGGTTGCGTCAGGAAGGGCATCCGGCGTAAAACCTTTGCCAAACCAAATATGCGGGTCATAAATCAGATTTCCATACTGGATCGGTCACAGGAGGCAAGACTGAGATGGTTTGGACATGTGCGGAGGAGAGATTCTGGGAATATTGGGAGAAGGCTGCTCAAGATGGAGCTGCCAGGGAAGAGGAAAGGAGGAAGGCCAAAGAGGAGGTTTATGGATGTGGTGAAGCGGGACATGCATGTGACTGGTGTGACAGAGGAAGATGCTCATCATTTTCCTCTGTCATGCCATTATTACCAGTAGTCAATGCTAAAGTTTATTAAATTGATTCATGCCTTGTGTATTATGATATTGACCTTAAGAATTTAAACATTTGGGCATCTGGGTGACATGGTGGTCTATTCAGTTGCCTACCAATACGGGGATCGCCAGTTCGACTCCCCGTGTTACATCTGGCTTGGTTGGGCGTCCCCACAGATGCAATTGTCTGTGTCTGTGGATGGGAAGCTGGATGTGGGTATGTATCCTGGTCGCTGCACTAGCACCTCCTCTGGTCGGTTGGGGCACCTGTTCGGGGGGAGGAGGAACTGGGGTGAATAGCAGGATCCTCCCATGTGCTATATCCCCCTTGGGGAAACTCCTCACTGTCAGGTGAAAAGAAGCGGTTGGAGACTCCACGTGTATCGGAGGAGGCACATGGTAGTCTGCAGCCCTCCCCAGATCAGCAGAGGGGGTGGAGCAGTGACCGGGACGGCTCAGAAGAGTAGGGTAATTGGCCAAGTACAATTGGGGAGAAAGGAAGGGAGGAAAATTCCATAAAAAAAAAGAAGAATTTAAACATTTGCAACAAATGTTAAATATTTGAATAACTATATATCACATGTATCTATTTATTATCACTATATCATTAACACTTGGTGATACCAATTTCTGGATAACACAGCATGAGCACGTCAGGAGCCTCGGTCAAATTCAATTCTGGGGGGAAAAAAAAAACAGTGTCCACTACTCAGAGTAACTAAATAAAACCCCCACTGTAGGAAAATAAAAGGGCTATGGTTAATTGAGCCAGTCAAGCCTACTTAATAGTTAATGCATTCTGAATGTGAATCCTGACCTTAAACTTGTTTTATATTTTATTCATCATGGGAATTTATTAATCTATTATCAGTACCACTACCTGCTGACGCCGCTGTTTGAAGTATCACCACCCTGGCGAGTGTACTGTATTATTTAAAACAACATTTAAGTGCATTTTTAAGTATGTGTGTGTGCGTGCGTGCGTGTGTATGACAGTTGTCTCAGAGCATGCATTTGTGAGTGTATAACTGCAAAATAGTTTTTAACATGGTGTGTGTGCCCAGGAACTACGTGTGTGAAAAGCTTCATGTTGGTGGGGGGTGGAGGTTAGAGAAGCTTATTTTCCACTTTTATAGGGGGCTCAACGGGCAGTCAAGGCCTAGCAGGACTAAACTATGTGTGCGTGTGTGTGTGTGTGTGCGTGCGTGCGTGTGTGTCCCAAAGGAGAGAAGCCTAGCTTTAATTAGTGCTGCCGACAGTGTTGTAAAGCTTACCCCTCCCTTCAGTCCTCCCTGTTTTACCTTTCTTTAACCTCTCCTTCCTCAATGTTCTCTTCTTTATCCTTTTTCCTTCTTGCAGTATGCTTTTCTCTCCCTTTCTCATTCCCTTCACCTTCACTCCTTTCGCTCTCTGGTTGCCACTTTACCTCTCCTTCACCCCTTCATCTCCCTCCTCGTCCTCTGTCTAATCCCATTCCCCTCGCTATCGAACTCCTCTCCTGCTGCAGTTAACCTCTCCTCTCCCCTCTCTCCTCTCGTCCACCCAGCTTGTCGTCTCGGCTCCTCCCCTGCTCCCTTAGCTTAATCTTTCAATTTTAAAATCACAATTATAATCAAAACACAAAGAAAGAGTATTAGATCATAGCTGTGTTTCATACATTGTAGTTGTTTGTACCAGAAAAGGGTAAGCAAAAGATGTTGATTTTGATTTGTACTGTTTCCATCCAGCAACTGGCTGATATTTAGCTCCACCCCCTTTGCTCCAGTCGCAGCTGAGTAAACACTGGTATAGACACTGCACCCTCAATCAGCTAGCTACCTGTCACTAAGGACACAACAGAGCCGAGAAGGATCCAAGGTGTGCCTGAGGAAGACTCTGGAAGTCACACCCAGCTTCTTTTGATTCATTTGCAAAACTTAAAACAAATCTGTAGGATAAGCATGACAGTGGGTGTGTCTCAACATGCCTGAACCAGGGGGAGGGGGGGGCTAAGCGTACATCTGTCACCATCTTAACAACGCTGTGATTGCAACCATTCCCAAATCCTCTGTGAATAGTACACATGGCCGTCGAAACTCTTGTTAATGGTCACCCCCATATCTGCATATGAAACTGACCGTTGGTTTCGGTCGTTATGCCAATGTATGGTTCATAAGGGTGGGGACACCTGCAGTCAGTTGGGACCGAAGAGGTCACTTAGATGAGCAATGAAACATTTCTCTCAATAAACATTGTGTTCAGATGAACTGATTAATTTTTCTGTGATTTTCTTACTTGGATTATTGACCATGCATATAAAGACAGCATCCTAAATGGTCTTCTCTATCTGGTGCTGGGATTAGTGTGTCCCTGTTGTAGGGCTGTGCTAGGTTTTGTACCAGTGCAGGCTGGAACAGGGCTTAATGAACCCTAGCACCGCACATGAAGTAGGCTGCTCCTCTAAAAGCTTCTCTTTATTTTAGCCTCTTTTTCCTTTTCTTAGTTATGCTAACATTAGTGACCCAGTAATTTATTCTTGCATCTTATCAGTATCCTTCAACAGCATACTGGAGGCCTTGCTCTTGGCTTCTTGGAGACTTACAGTAGCCGGCTAAATGGCACGGTGATCTTCACATTGGAGGAGAGTACAAAAGGACCGAAAAAGCAGCAACAACCAAGAGTTGTTGGAGTTTAGGATCGGTCCACTGAAAACTAAATAAGAAAGAAGTGTGTAAAAACCTTCACCTGTAAAATACAGAGAGAGACGTGAGAGAGGGGGAACGTGAGAGATTAATTACAGACAAACAGGACTGAAGCAAAATTAGTGTTTAGTGACAGAGGTGAGATACAGGTATTGCCAAGTCATATGGAAGTTATTTTAAATATGGAGACACTGACCATGTCTGCAACTTTTTTTAATAGGGGGGGTTATGCAAATTTTAGTGTTTGGAATAAAACATTTGATGGAAATGGGAAATATTGAATTTAAATCCCAAAATTTGCAAAATGTATATGCTCACTTCAGGCGCAAAAATTTTTTATTCAATAAAAGGAAATTAAATAAATTGTGTTGAAACTGCATTTACCTTATACAAAATAGAAAAAGAAAAAGAAAAATACAATTAGCATCGAATCATATGATCAGCTGGCTCTTCATCTTAACTGGTCCATGTCTCATGAGTGTGGACACACGACACAGAAAATGTAAAACTACATTTAGATCTGATGGAAATGACTTCATTTGGATAAAAAAAAAAAAATTAATCACTGATTTGAAGTTGGATGGAAACATAGCTAGTGTTGGTCAGAGTTGGAGAACCAAGGGCAAGAGGACTCAAGAAAAACAGATAGCTAGATAGACAGATAGATAGATAGATAGACAGATAGATACCCATGTAAAACGTAAAACCACAGAAACTACTATTAAATATCTTTCAACGAATTAAGTGAGAAGTAAGAAAACTGGAATATATCTGGGCATGGTGGTGATTTAGAAAACAGGTACAAGAAATGAGAATGTGTGAGAAAGAGGGAAGATAGCGAGGTAGAGAGACAGTTGTACTGCACACCTACAGCCCAGCTAAATTATCCTTTCTATCAGGTCTCTATCAATACTCTGTCCTGGGAGGACGCACACACACACACACACACACACACACACACACACACACGCACAACAACAACAACAATAACAATAACAAACTGAAGCATACAAACAGATAACTTCACAGGATATACAAACAGCAAGAAACATCAACAATGAGGGGAGAAAGGAGACAGAGGAAGTATATGTGTGTGCATGTTTCTCTTTGTTTTTCATACGACAGGAAGACAGAAAAAAGAGAGAGACAGAGGAAAAGGACAGAGAAAAGGCGGCACACCTGAGGATGTAGTGCGACAAGGAAAGCTGGTCAAAGAAAAAGGGAACGAACGCATCAAGGGAGGGCACATAAAGACAACTTTCCTCCCCTTTGTCCTGTCACTGGCTACAGGCTGAGTGCAGAGGGAGTTGGCACCCACGCTGAGATCATCTGAGCTGAGCGTCAGTGTGTGCATTTATTTGTGTGAGAGAGAGAGAGAAAAGAGAGAGACAGAAGGGAAGAGCGAGATAGAGCAGTCAATGATGTGTGAAAATATAAATTAAAAGAATGGGAGAAAATGGAAATGTGAGAAACCATCAAACTGTCAGATGATGTCATAGCATTGATCTTTAACCTCTCTCAGTTCTGGCGACGCTGAGGTGACCAGTGAGATAAAAAAAAAAGAGAGGGACAGAGAGAGAGAGAGAGAGAGAGAGAGAGAGAGAGAGAGAGAGAGAGAGAGAGAGAGAGAGAGAGAGAGCAGTCAATGATATCTAAGTAAAATGGAAGGAGTCTGTCTGTAAGCAACCACACAAACAGCACCATTCTGCCTTTGCAACCCATATTGTGGTCGGAGGGGGGATTACACCCAAATGGGCACTGCACTAGTGTGCGAAAATATAAATTAAAAGAACAGGAAGAAAGTGCAAAGGTGAGAAACCGCCAAACTGTCTGATGATGTCATAGCACTGACCTTTAATCTTTATCAGTTCTGGTGTCTCTGAGGTGACCAGTGCACCAATGAGAGAGAGAGAGAGAGAGAGAGAGAGAGAGAGAGAGAGAGAGAGAGAGAGAGAGAGAGAGAGAGAGAGAGAGAGAGAGAGAGAGAGAGAGAGAGAGAGAGAGAGAGAGTTTTCATATCACAAAAGTGGAATGGGAAATTTGCAGCTCTGAGTAAATGTAGACAATTAGGCTGCCTCGATATATTTACTTCTTCATACTTCTGGAATTGGTTTCTCTCTCAATTCGTTTTTCATTTGTTCTTTCAAATATTTTTCTTTCATTCTGCCTTGTTGTTCTCTCATTTCTACTAGCTTTCTGTCTTCTCATCATTTTCATTTCCTCTCTTAATCTCTCCTCCGCTGTTATTTTCCATTAAGTAAAAGCTACTTGGAAGGGGGGAAAAGTCCAGAGACAGGTGTGATACAGGGAGATGTGATTAAAACATTTTTTTATTAAAGTTAAATCTTGCAGAGCACATATACAGCCCCATAAACACCAGTGGCAGCAATATGGGTGTAATCAGACATTAAAGCACTCCCTGATGGATATGGGAAATAACTGAGTCCTCCGTTGGAATAGGATGCTGGTAATGGATTTGGCAAATCACTCAGCACAAATTCAGGTATCTATGACATTATCAGTGGACCAAGGCTGTTACCAACCCTGGCTTTCAGTAAAACAACCCTAAAATATAATTTTGTTCTGCCGCTGATTGCCACAGTAAAAAATGAGCAAGGCTGCAAACTAATCATTAATCTCCAGCCCCGCCCCCCGGCCCTGAGGACACACCTCCTTGACAATGATTTTCTGGGGTGAACGCTGATGATACCGAAGCTGGCATCAATGGCAACACAAATAAACGTGACTATATAAGACGGGTAGTGAGGGGTCTTGTTTAAATGGACTGCATTTACATAGCACTTTTCAGTTAATAATAATAATAATAATAATGATAAATCAATATTATATAGCGCTTTTCTAACACTCAAAGTCACTTTACAATAAACGGGGTGAAACAAAACAACAAATAAACATAACATAAACATACAGGGGTGGATGGGAAGGGGGGCTACGAAGGTGAGAAGCGGCAGCCACACAACGCCAGCAGTACTCTCCCGCTTAGACAGATACAAAAGGGCAAGAAAAACAAAAAACAACAGCACTGTGGATGCTGATTTTCTGTAGGGGTTTACTCCTACAGAAAATCAATCAGTTAATGCCCCCCACCACCACAACCACAACCACAACCACCACCGCCACACACACCAGTGGTAGTGTCCATCATAGACGGTAACAACCAGCTCATCGGGTGCAGTTACAGGTTAGGTGTCCTGCTATGGAGCTGAGGATCGAACCAGCAACCTTCCAGTTACCAGACGACCTGCTCTGTCTCCTGAGCCAATGCCGCTGACCAGACCCAGACTGTGAGATGTTGTTAAACTAAAATGTCACTTTTTAAAGTTGTCACCTGAGTAGCTCTTTATGTAGGGTGGAGGAGTAACAGACTAACAAAAACCATTAGCACCCAATTCAGACGAATATATTACCTCTTGTATGATCATTAGTGTGAACAGAATGGTTACTCATGAATATTCATGAGCTAACACCCCGATCTGTACAGGAAGTGTATGGAAACTAATTTGCATGTGGAGATGAGCTAATTAGAAAAATGTACTCAGGTTGCTTAAAAATCCCATCTGGAGTGGTATGGAGAAGGTAGGGGTAATAGGGAGAACATGACACACACAAACACACATACAGAGACAGACAGACAGACAGACACACACACACACACACATATAATGAAGCAACATGGAAAAAACCCAGCATATGCATACAGAAATACACATAAATACAGACATATACACAAAAAACAAAGACAAGTGAAGCAACTTAGACTGAAACACACAAGCCTGCACACGCACACGCACACGCACACACACACACACAGCGTCCATGAGGACAGGGACAGGACTGAGGACAGAGAACAGGGGGCTGTTACACACTCCTGCCTCTGAAAAGAACCCATACTGACAAATGAGGAGAGAAAGACTGCAAACATCTGTGTCTCTCACTTAACCTATTCTTCTCTCTGGCTCTCATTCACTCCCTCAGCCACTAGACACGCCCCCTCAGCAAGGATTGGCAGATGGAGCCCTAAGGGCACAGATGATTGACAGATGTGACACGAAGACACACACGGACGCACATGACCCCCCCTGCAGACACACACACACACACACACACACACAGAGGCAGACATGCAAACACAGGTGACTGGCAGGCATGACATCCAGCCCCAATGATTTCCTGTCAGGGTGTTTGATTGGCGGTTGGTGGGTCCCACCCCACAAGTGCGCGCTCTTGAACAGTGACAGCCAATGTCTTGTGTACAGCGATTAAAAACCTGGGGTAGTTCTATCCTTAATAACTTTTTATAAGCTTCAGATATGAGCATTTTCCAAACAAACATCCACATTTTCATTCTAAATTAACTTGTAAAAACAAATTAAGGCCTAATACAGGTGATGTATATATGTTGAATGCAGTTACAGTGGTCATTAGTTCCTTTTTAAAACATTAATGTTGACTGAAAAATAAAGTAACGACCATATATGAGATGAATATATATATATACATACACACACACACACACACACACACACACACACACACACACACACACACACACACACACACACACACACAGACTGGTGACAAATTAAAGGAAAAATCTGAAAGTTTGACCGTTACAATGAGGGGGTCTGGGGACTCTGTCATGGGGGCATTTTCCTGGCATAGTTTTGGTCCACTTGTCCCCTTAGAGGGTCAGCGCAAATCAATACAAAGTAATTCTGAGTGATCACCTCTATCCTATGAGACATTTCCCTTTTTTTTGTGGATTTTCCCCCCTTTTTCTCCCCAATCGTTTCCGGCCAATTACCCCATTCTTCCGAGCTGTCCCGGTCTCTGCTCCACCCCCTCTGCCGATCCGGGGAGGGCTGCAGACTACCACATGCCTCCACAGATACATGTGAAGTTGTCAGCCGCTTCTTTTCACCTTACAGTGAGGCATTTCACCACGGGGACGTAGCATATGGGAGGATCACGCTATTACCCCCAGTTCCCCCTCACCCCTGAACAGACGCACCAACTGACCAGAGGAGGCGCTACTGCAGTGACCAGGACACATACGCACATCCGGCTTCCTACCCGCAGACACGGCCAATTGTGTCTGTGGGGATGCCCGACCAAGCCGGAGGTAACACAGGGATTCAAACCAGCGATCCCTGTGTTGGTAGGCAACGGAATACACCACCACGCAACCTGGACGCCCATATGATGAAACATTTCTATCCTGATGGGAGTGGTCTCTTCCAGGATGACAATGCCCCCATCCACAGGGTACGAGGGCTCTCTGGATGGTTTGATAAGGATGAAAATGATGTAAAGCATATGCTATGGGCTTCACAGCCACCAGATCTCAACCCAGTTCAACACCTGTGGGAGATGTTGGACTGACATGTTAGACAGTGCTCTCCATCACCATCATCAAAACACCAAATGAGGGAATAGCTTTTGGAAGAATGGTGTTAATCCCTCCGGTAGAGTTTAGAGACTTGTAGAATCTATGACAACGAGCACTGAAGATGTTCTGGGAGCCCTCCAGAATTTTTGACAACAATAAAATGACGACGGCAAAATGGAGACATGTGTCGGACTAACAGATAAATATATATATTGCTTTGGTTATTTAAATGGGTTAACTTACTGAAGAATTGTCTTGTTTTTTGTCATTTTTACTTTAGTTGGTAGTGTTTGTGTGTTACCCCTTTTGTTTCAAAATGGCCAGTATAATATGTTCCCCATTGTATTCAGTTTGTTGGGTCAGTTTGGTATGTTTAGTTTGTTATGTTAAGTTTCTTACTTTGGCATGATATGAGTTAAGTTCTGTGTAGTTGACCTCTTTTATGGGTCCAGAACGTTCTGTTATCACGGGGGAAAGGTTTTGGGTAAAAAAAAAAATTTAAAAAAAAAGACCTGGGATTCCTCTTGCCTACCAGCTCAGTCCCTTACAGGATGGATGGATGGATATCAGAGATGGGAAATTCGAATCCTGACAAAATCTGATCTTCCAGATAAAATGAGTTTAAAGCTGATACCGAATCGATTCATTTCATTCACTTTAAAAGGGAAAAAAAATCACGTCACAGCCCCTGCCATTCATCTATGGTGCGGCATCTTGTACTACAGCGTATCATTCTTTTCAGTTTGTGACAGGGTCTGCTGTAACCAAATCTATTGATTCGAGGTTCAACACATTCGCATGTGAGCCGATTCAACTCACTCACTTAAAACAGCAATTGTTTTTGAACTTTTCCACACGTAACTAATTCATATATTTTGACAATATGCTAAGTTAATCAGTGTCATTAATGCTGGTAGCCTAGCTACATATGCTATCAGGTTAGCAAATCAATTAGACCCGGCATACATGTCATCATGTTCAAATACCAACGTGTCGGACAAGTACCCTGAGATAATTTCGTGAAATCCAAATTATTTGTTTGCATTATGTTTTGTCCCTAACAGTCCCTCTATCTCTCAGTTTATCGGTCTATTTTTTATCGCTCTCTGTTAACTCACGACTTGGTAAACGAGTATGTATAATTCTGTGTCTTGACATGTAATGCTTATTTGTCTGTTGCCTATCACCTTCCGTTGTACCATCATTCTGTACCATCCCTTTTTTTCTGTCCGTCTGTCTATATGTCCACCTGTCCATGTCACTTTGCCTCTACCATTGCATTTCTGACTTCTTGCTGGCTCCCTTTCTTTTCTGTGTAAACACACATCTCTCTGTCGTTCATTCTGACGGACTTCAGATTATACCACATTGAAGAGTGAGTGTGTGTGTGTGTGTGTGTGTGTGTGTGTGTGTGTGTGTGTGTGTGTGTGTGTGTGTGTGTGTGTGTGTGTATGTGAACAACTTGGAGTACATTACACATATCAAGTGCCTGTGCAACAGTTAGCTGGCCTGATAAGGTATGTCCTCAAATATAGCTTCTTCTTTTTTTTCCCTCATACTGCCCAAAATAAAAGAATAAATAATAATCTTTCAAAAAATAGCCAGCAACCTTTCGAAGACCAGCAATTTACTAAGGTGGAACACAATCAACACAAAAACTCCGTCTAACACTGTCTCAGATATAACAGCAAGGCTGGCCAATGAGTATCCCTCCTGTAGATGACAGTCATTCAGACAGTGATTGCAGCAACAAAGTAAGTCCATTTTCTACCTCCGACCCTTTCATCTAGAAACCACACACACACACACAAGTAGGCATGTGCAAGTGCGCACAAATACACACACACACAAAAATATATTGAGATCTGGGCTAATAGGCCTAAGCATGGAGCTCAAACATAATAGTACCCACAATGGAGCTAGTCATTCCTAATGGGCCCCACCACGGAGCTGGGCTAATAGTCCCCACGATGGAGCACTTTAGTCTAACAGAGGCACTGCATTATGGACAATAGGGGAGATGGGGGGCTAAGGGGGAGAGAGGACCGATGATGGAGGGAGGGAGGGGGGAGAGAGGACCGATGATGGAGGGAGGGAGGGGGGAGAGAGAGAGGACATCAAGGAAAGGGAGAGGACATAATTATGACTATCAAAAATAGAGAGGGAAGAGGGAGTAGAAGAAGGTATGACAAAGAAGTAAACAAGTGTGGCTGAACCAGGGCTTCCAATAGCCAGTAATTATTTACTGGTAAAAACTCTCGAAGTCTGACAAATAATAATCTCCCCGGCCAAGGTGTCTGGCAATAATTCCACCCAAAGAATAGAACGTTTTATGAAAATGGAAAAAAAAAATCAATTTACCTTTCTATCAACATATAGATCTTCAGAAATAGGTAAGTCAGTAGGTGTAGTAAGTGATTAAATCAATACATTTTTCGCTCTTGTTTTATCATGCAGGATTTGAGCATTCAAAAGCACTGTAGACTAACTGCCATACAAATAGAGTACAACTGTGGGACAAAATGAGAAAACAGTCCAGCCTTAATCAATATTTTCTCATTTTCCATATTGTTTTCCATTTTTTTTGTTTTCTTCAATTTCCCCCTTCCCCAATTGTATCTGGCCAATTACCCCACTCTTTTGAGCTGTCCCGGTCGCCGCTCCACCCCCTCTGTCGATTTGGGGGGGTGCCCAACCGACCAGAGGAGGCACTAGTGCAGCAACCAGGACGAATACCCACATCTGACTTCCCACCCACAGACACGGCCAATTGACCTTTCGCAAAGTCCCGCCCCCCTTAGTTGCTGTTGCTACGCCCGTCAAGCGTTTCAGAACTATCCAGGAAGTAGCCGGAAAACACCAAAACATGAAGGAAGAAATCAGCGCATTGTGTGGGTAAAAGTAACAGTAATAATACGTTAGCTGTATTAGCTATCATAATAGCTAGTAGCAAGCTTAGCTTGGAGCAGACAGGTATTTTTGTTGATTTTGGATGGATTAAGATGGCCATGGGGTCTGCTATACTGCAAAATCTATTGCCGACATTGCACTTCTTGCGTTCTGGGTTTCGGGAAGGGAAAGAAAATTACACCCCCTCCAAACTTTTAGTATCCAATTTGCAGATCCCATAGGCACACCGTTTCAGCATTTTGTTGTGTGTTTGAAAGCTTGACGGACCGTTGCTAAGGTAGGACTGGACAAGCCCCGTTCTGGGGCGGTACTTTGCGAAAGGTCAATTGTGTCTGTAGGGATACCTGACCAAGCCAGAGGTAACACAGGGATTCGACCTGGCGATCCCGGGTTGGTAGGCAATGGAATAGACTGCTACACTACCCGGACACCCGATATATCTTTTTTACATTGGAGAAGCCGCAAGCTGTAAGCAGCATTTGTCTACTTTGGGATTCTTTTCATGATGATGTCTTTAGAATTACGCTACGTTTTTTTTTAATAAGTCAACATGTCAATATTTTGAATATTTGTCTGTGAATGTTCTCATTCATCCAGGTCATGGTTATCCAAAGGAGTTGAATTAAGTGCAACTGGTCCAGTTGCATTTTGAATATTAGTTTAACTGACAAAGAATTTTTCATTAAAAATACCTGTTATATTCAATTTGCATTGACGCTTTGTTCTTCTTGTGTAGCACATGCAAGGCACAGATAATATGACCGGAATTTTCCCCGTTTGTCCAACACCCTGGATTCTCCCCGGACATGTTGGCCTGCACCATATTTTCCTTGCATATATTCTGGGCTGAACATGGTGACTTTCCTCTCTTCACTCAACTTCTGTTGAATGTTTCATAGAATCTCTCTGCTGACATGGTTTGCATATCCATGTCCTTTCATATTCCAATCCCAACATTTCCTTGCATATTTCTATAATGTGCTCCCTCGGAGGGGTTGACTGTGATAAAGAATGGTAACAGAAGTTGATTAATACCACAAAGCAATCCAGATTTTTGCATAGATTCCCAAAATTTCACACTGGTCTATACCCTCAAGATGAGCAATAAATACCCACTCTTGTGCACATACACACAACAATGGAGGCAAACACACGCCAAGTCAAATGTCTGCTCAGGTCAGGTCCTGGCAGAATCTGTCCCTTCCCATTCTCACATTAATAGATTACCATCCTTAAAAGGGCAGTTCACACACACACACACACACACACACACACACACACACACACACACACACACACACACACACACACACACACGCACGCACGCACACACACGAGCACACACCATGGTCTCAGCCCATACTGATGCGGTCTGTTCGGTGATATGTGTGATGTTACTGCAATAATTCCTGCATGTGTGAGTATGTGTGTGTGTCTGCATAAGTAATGAGGATTTATGTTAAAATCTGCTTTTTTTTTCCACAGCCACTTCCTATGCCCGATCACAATCTTAATTCACATCAACTTTTTTTAAGAGGTACTGCTGATAAATAAAAAGATAATTTGAAATGGTTAAAAGGCAGAGAGAGAGAGAGAGAGAGAGAGAGAGAGAGAGAGAGAGAGAGAGAGAGAGAGAGAGAGAGAGAGAGAGAGAGAGAGAGAGAGAGAGAGAGAGAGAGAGAGAGAAAGGGGTTGCTCAGAATGTCGAGAGAGGGAGCAAAGTGAATGAAATAGCTGAAAATGATTGGAGGTCAGGTAGGAGGCATGAACAGAGGGAGAGCAGTCTAAACACACACACACACACACACACACACACACACGAGCGCACAAAATGTCTATTTAGGAGTTGCAGCAATCAGGTTCTCATTATTTACCCACCATCTGACTATGTGACCAATCATGTTTCATCACCTAATGAATATTCATGATGCCAGGACAGTTGCCACCTTTGGACTAACACACACACACACACACACAGGGCACAGAAACAAAACCAGACTGACACGTAGACATGGACATGAATAATCACATTGATAAATGCAACAAAAAAATTTGAACACACACATGTACATGCACACGGACACATACTGATGACTGACAGTTGTGATTGGCAGGTGGCAGAGGCCCAGATGACAGCAGACCATCCCTGCCAGCTGTCCACTTTAAAGAGTCATTCTGTGCAATGTTTACGCTGCCTGACCTCAGTGTCTACACTGACATTAAGATGACAAGGTTAATGAATGACATCCATACAATCCTATTAATCTACATATTTAAAGATGCTACATACAGTACATGCACATCCTTGTTTTATCTTACTACATTGTGACATCAGCTAATTAGGGATTTCTAACTGTCTTTACAACAAGACTAGGTCAAAACCTAGTATATGGCTGGACCATGTATGGTCAGTGTTCGAAATTGTGGCCCATTTGTTACAGAGATAGTCAGTGGTAGTGTTTATAATGTGAATTCCTGGGTAGGATATCACATCAATCAATCAATCAAGCTGCATGACATGGTTAAGCTACGTTCGAGTAAAAAAAAGAGCTATAAATGTAGTTACAAGAAAAATACTTTCCACTCATATTTTGGGATGTTTGATTTGAAAGAGAACTTAATTTAATAGTAAGTATACCTATTCTTTGGAAAAGTAAAGAGTCCAACCCCTCTCCAGGAATTTGGTACCAGAGCCCATGCTACATGTGGAGGTACGTCCAACTATATCTAGTTGGTACCGCTCCACCTCCGGCACCAGATCAGGCTCATTCCCTGCCAGAGAGGTGACATTCCACATCCTGAGGACCAGTCTGTGATGCCGGAAGTCAGCATGCCCCGGCCCCTGCCTTTGCCTGTCGCCCAGCCTGCATTGCACTCTACCCCAATGCTCATCCCCGTGGGTGGTGGGTCCACATGGTGGTGGCTATATCTTGTTTTTTCGGGCTGGGCTCGACCAGGCCCCATGGTCCAAGGCCTGGCCACCAGATGCTCACCGGCAAGCTCCCTTTCCAGGTCTGGCTCCAGGAGGGGGCCCCGGTTTCCCTTTTCCGAGTGAGGTGCTGTAGCTCTGCTGTTGTAACTTCATTGGGTTTCTTTGGAATCGCTCTTAGTCTGGCCCCTCCCCTGGGACCAATTTGCCTTTGGAGACCCTAGCAGGAGCTATTGCCCCCGACAACACAGCTACCAGGATCACCAGCACACCCAAACCCCTCCACCACGTTAAGGTGATGATAGCTGTTCTAATTATTTGTTAACGTCCCTCCTCTGTCATCTGTCTGCGGATGTCTCTCGTTTTTTTAACACTCACTCTGTATTGACAAGCAAATTCACAAAGAATTGTGCATCACTTGCAACCGCTATCTGCCCCGCCTCAATATCTGATTCACAAAATTGATATCAAATTGAAGATATTGGGCTAATGACATTACAGCACCAACACGCCCATAAAGGTTTGCAGCCGAGTGCAATTTGGCCTTGTTTTGCATCTGATTGCAATTATCCATGTGGCAAAGTATAAAGGGTGCCTTTGTGCCACGAACACAGTAGGCAGGCTCAATGTCGTCCTTGATGTCATCAAGTATAGCGATAATTGTTTGATCTGGCAACCTGTATCTGCAAATAATTTCAGTCTGAGTTAAATCAAAAAGTGATATTCTCCTTACAAATATCCACTAACAAGCACGCCTGGCATGATGATGCCTTCGTCCGACTACAATAGCTGCTGCCATGATCACTGGGTCATCAGTTACCACCAACTCCCTGAAGACGCTAATAATTTTTACTCTAACTGTATGTGGCTATTAGTGCTGGTGTTTGTGAATTGGACTTTTTTGCAATGAGGTCCATTTGCATAGAAAGGGGCCAATTTTGGGCCTAATGTATGCATATTACCTAATTTAAATACGTGCAAATAGCACCAGCGCACCGAGACCCTATTTGCTTGGCAGCACAGCTAGAGGTGAATGTCACCATTTGCAGCTGCTTTGAGAATTACATGGCTTCTTTTCATGTTATTTGTGCAGGTTTAGCAGCCACAAAGGCCACACAATCCTTTTGTGAATTCACCAGTGAGTGTTTTGTTATTTGGGGTGCTTTAACTGTGCGCTCTAACTCATGCTTCTCAGCGCTTGGTCGACCAGTCGTGTAACTTCAGTGATGTTGTTGGTCACCTGATCCAAAGGCCAAATCATGTCAAACATGATCAGTCAGTCAGTCAGTCAGTCAGTCACTCACTCACTCAGTCACTCAAGTCAGTGACATTCGCATTTATAGGGCTGGCCCACTTGTCCGGTCAAGCCAAGAATCATCAGTATCAAATACAGCTGACTAGTGATTGTGCATGTACAAAGAGCCGAGCCAGTGAGAGCCTTCAGGCATATTGCTAAGAAAGTGAATAAGCAGGATTAACAATAACTTCCTCAGGACATCACAAAATAGTGCACAAGTACTAATTTCCAAAATGGTCATCAATGTCAGGGACCTGAAATGTCTCTCAGACGGAAGACTCACAGGCCCTGTTCAGACCTGGTATTAACATGCGTCTTGGGTGACCTGTTCACAAGTGGACAGCTCTAACACCATGTCCTACAGTTTGATTGCTTTATTTTCTATTGGAATGTCTTAATGGGCTGTGAGCAATGCAGCGCTAAGCAGCGTGATGTGGTGCACCATTTTGAGCTTAACTTTTTTTTGGACGCCCTGTTTCTATTTACTTCCTGTTGCTCGTGTTGAAATGTGCTGTGTCATTGAATGAATGAATTAATGAATGATTGATTTTATTTAGAACATGTTAAAATAACAAAACAAAAAAATATATAGGCAGAAATACAAAAACAAATGGAAATAACAGTGAACATATTTTGCAACTCTCTGTAACAACACAAGTAATAACTAGTCCATGTTCGAAAAGGGTGTAGTATGAAGTAAAGAACTTTTCTGGTCCTACCCCTTTCTTATACTTTATCAATCAAATCAAACCAAAACAAAACTTTCAAGACACAAAAGTAAAAAAAGAAAAGAAAGACCAATGCATAGAAATCAAAATAAACAAAACAGCACAAGTCAAACAAGGCATCTTACACGTCATGCATCATGTCATGTTATTCCAGTCCACCTCTTTGTTCATCCATCCTATATCTGTTCAATATGTAATTTTTAAAGAACTGTTTAAACTTACTTAATGATTTACACATATTCATTTCTTTTCTACAGTTGTTCCCTAAATTACTCCTTTGATGGTTATACAATGAAGTTTTGCATTTGTCCTCACTAATTGTTTTTTGAATATACATATTCCTCTGAGATCGTGTTTACTTCCCGTCATTTGGAACAACTTTTGGACACTGTTTAATAACTGCTGATTTTTTACTCTGTACATGATTTGAATTGTTTTTAAGTCAACCAAATCCTTAAATTTTAGTGCTTTCAGTTTGATAAAGAGTGGGTTTGTAGGCTCTCTAATTGGTTTTGTTTACAATTCTTATGGCTCTTTTTTGAAGGATGAAGACTGGATCTGTGTTTGTTTTGTATGTGCTCCCCCACACTTCCACACAGTAGGTGATGTATGGAAGTATGAAGGAACAGTAACAAGGTGTAGAGTGCAGATCGATGCAGGAGATCTTTGAATTTAAATAATATTGCAATTGACTTTGATATTTGTGCTTTAATATACTTTATATGTGGCTTCCAACATAATTTATTGTCTATTATTACTCCAATAAATTTGATTTCTTACTATTTTTCGATTTCTACATCATTTATCATGAGCTTTTTTTTTGTTTGTTGACCGATTCCCAAATATTATAAAACAAAATTTCTTAAATTTAGTGTTAGTTTATTTGACTCAAATCAACTCTTTAGTGTCTTCAATTAATTTCCTACTGTAGCCAAAAGTTGTTCCAAGTTGTCCCTCCTGCAAAGTAAGTTTGTGTCATCTAAAAAAATAAAATTATTTTTAGTGTTTTGGAAACCTCACATATGTTATTAATGTACTGTGGCGGACACTAGGGGCTATGCCTCTCACCCAGCAGGACTGTGAGCAGGGGGCGTGGTTTACATTCCCGGGCTCGCCAGTGCAGGGTTGTTCCTGCTGCAGTTGGTTTTTGGAGTTGAGGAATAAACTCCAAACTCGCCTTGGTCTCCTGTGTTTTTCCTCATTCCTGCCACAGTACAAAATAAACAACAATGGCCCCAACACTGAGCCTTGAGGAACCCGACTTAACCTTCATTAATTGTGATTTAAAATTATTAATTTGCACATATTGGTACCTATTATTTAGGTAACCGGATAGCCAGGAAAGAGCTACTCCTCTGATTTTATATTTTTGTAGTTTTATTAATAATAAGTCGTGGTCAACCGTATCAAATGCTTTTTTTTTAGATCCAAGAATACTCGTACAGCATATTCTTTATTTTCTATAGCAGTTGTTATCTCTTCCACAAAATCAATGAGTACAAATGATGCAGTCCTATTAGTTCTAAATCCATATTGTTGTTCACACACTACATTATGTTTTGTGATGAAGTCATCCAACCTTGAATAGAGTATTTTTTGTCCAGTATTTTAGAGAATTGTGAAAGCAAAGAAACATGTCTGTAATTTGAAAGTATGCGTTTAGCTCCAGCCTTGTATATGGGTATGACTTTAGCTGTTTTCATTTTACATGGAAAAACACCAGTTTTCAGAGATTGATTGCATATATATGTTAAGCGGTTTCACCACACACTCAATAATATCTTTAACTAGCAACATTTCAATACCATTGCAGTCTGTTAACTTCTTACTCCTAAATCTTCTGACAATGTCAATAATTTATTTTTCATTAATCATTTCTTTTTCATCATTTACAAGGGATGTCTCCAGTCTGATCTCAAGTGCACAGCTGATAGGTAAGTGCTTTGTTTACATGATGGTTTCAGTGTGGACAGAGAGCGTCTGATGCAACGCGATGGACACTCATGTCCAGTTAGGATACAGTATGTCAGTTCACACCTGGCACTAGAATGCGTCTCCACATGCATACTGAGTGCTCAGTGTTGGACAAGTTACTTTCAAAATGTAATCTATTACATATTACTAGTTATTTTCATTTGAAAGTAATGTTACTTTTCATCATTACTGTCTGTGTAGAGTAATGCATTACTGATCACACTACTTTTGCGTTACTTTCACCAAAATAACCGCAGAAGTACGACTAGGCATTATAAGATGGAAGAGGGCTATGTTGTTTCATAGCAGGTAATCAAATCACAGAAGATCAAATTTATTGCAGTTCTTTACAAATCCAATGGTGGGCGAAACTGTATTGCCTAATTAAGCCATAGACCTGAAACAGCTTATATTAAGCAAGGACAGCCTAGTAGGCGTCACAAACAGTTGCTTCCAGCTCCACCTTCGTGAGATTTGGCCTCATGAGATCGATAGCTGCTGTTTATTCTCTTCCTCTCTCTACTCCTCTATATTCTACCCTAACCTCTTCATTTGTCCTATCGATTTTGCTATTTTCTGTGCTTAGTTCAATTATCACTAGATTCTCTAGTTTTCTTTCTCAAACGACTTGTGTTAGTGGGCAGCCTTTCGTTCCTAGTCTTTTTACTAGCTTCAAGGTTAGCCTAGCTTAGCATTTAGCTCTATTGCATTTGCAGTCAAAGCAGCCTTGTTAAAATGATGGTGTGTGGTGACTGTTCCACAGTTACAGATAGGTTGTCTCTACTAGAGAACCATGTCCATGAGTTAGAGCAGCTTCCTTTGGCTAGGATTACGTTAGACATGATCGAGACTCCCGTTAGCCTTAGCCCCGGGCCTGACGGCCAATCTGCTATTATTAGCACTAGCTCAGCCTTGTTGGCAGATGTTGCGGCGTTTGTCTTTCTTTATCGGCGTGGGAAGGCTTGCAAGAGCAAGCAACCAGTCGTGTGGCCTGGTTTGCAGTCACCTCTGATGACTGCAAATCAGTGTTCGCCCCTCACCATCCCTGTTGGTAGTCCTACCGGCCAGCGTGCCTCTCCCGCTCTTGTCAACAGAGTAAAGCAATGCACACTAGTGATAGGAGACTCCACGTCCCGCAACATCAGATTAGCTTCGCCAGCCTTGGTTCACTGTTTACCAGGGGCCAGAGCCTCCGACATAGAGGATAATCTTAGGGTGCTGGCATCATGGAGGGAGAATCAGGGAACCCATTTACACAGCACCATTACTTTCAGCAACATTGTTATTCATGTCAGCACCAATAATGCTAGAATAAAGCAATCAGAGCTCACAAAAGCCAGCCTAGTCAAGAAACTTTAGTTGGCCAGAAAGCTGTGTCGGCACCGATTGTCTCTGGTCCCTTACCCGTGAGGGCTAATGATGAGATGTACAGTAGGCTCACCTCAATGAACTGCTGGCTGACTCGTTACTGTTATGAGCAGGGATTCAGCTTTGTTGATAACTGGCCTTCTTTCTGGGGCCACCCTTACCTGCTGAAAGCAGATGGCATTCGTCCCTGCTGTTTTGTCGAGTAATATAGATAGCTGTCTACATGCAGTTTGACACTAGGGACTTATTCAGCAGGTTACAGGTGTATAAAGAGCCTGCTAGGTTTAAACCTAGTGTGGATGTGGAGTCAGCCAGTTTAGTTAATATGTTTAGTCTGGGAACTTTGTATTGTATAGATTATCAGACTGACAGCTTGGTATATAAAGTTGAGACGATCTCCCTACCATGCTGTATTGCTCCCAAGCTCTCCTCTTCTATATGTGTAAATCACAACAATCTAATACTCATGCTTATGTGGTGGTGTTAAAATGAGCAATGTAGTACCTAATAATCTACAGAATCAAACATCTAATGTTATCAAATGTGTGACCGCACATCATTCAAAGAATAGGTCTTCAAAATTGTCAACTAATAATACAAGGTATCTAACTCTAATTAATATTTCATCTATTGGTAGCTCTAAAGTTCTGCCTACTACTGATCACTTCAAAAAGATGCTTAAATTTGGTTTCATATATATCAGATCACTGTCTACCAAAGCCTTACTAATAAACGACCTAATTCTTGAACACAGATTTGATTTGATTAGGTAAGGTGAAACATGGCTGAAACCAAATGTTTTCCTTCCCTTAAATGAAGCCTCCACACCTGACTATACTTATGCTCATGTAGCTTGGGCAAATAAACAAGATAGGGGTGTTGCCTTAATATTTAAGTCTATTTTCAATTTAACTTCTAAGCTTGACTCTAAATTCCAGTCTTTTGAGGCTCTTAATCTTGGTCCATCTCCCTCAGCCATGAATAGACTCGGCTCTGTCCAGCATGTGATACTCTTATCAACCTTCTGGCTGTTACTATTTCTTGAAGAATTTGGAGAATCTATCTCAGGTCTAGTTATTCATTCTGATGAGATTCTAATTCTTGGTGATTTCAATTTTCATCTGAATAAGGCTGCTGATCCTCTAAGTAAAGCCTTTCTGGCACTTACTGATACTGTTGGGTTCACTCAGTTTGTTCAAGAGCTGACTCGTTGCAGTGGTAACACCCTTGATTTGGTTTTATCTAAAGGGATAGCTGTTTCTGATCTGAATGTCTTGCCAACCACATCTGCTGTGTCAGATCATTACCTCATTAAATTTGAAGCATTATTGGCCTGTCCTGTTAATGTCGGCACAGACATAATAGGCACTCACCACACTGGTCCCTCACTGTAGCTGCATTTGGCCAGCAGCTGCCTGAAATTTTGGCTCCTTTCACTGCAGAGATGGATTCTGTTGAAAATTTCACTAGTGACTTAAATGTGGCCCTCTCTAGTCTCCTCGATTCAGCTGCACCTCTCACTACCAGAACTAGGTGACTGAAGAGGCCAACAGTCTGATTTAATGACGAGACACATCCAGTCTTCAGTCTCCTGCAGGCATAAATGGTGAAAATCAAGATTGGAAGTTTTTTTTTACCTATCTTGACATTAATGTTTATTTATGTGCATATAAGGGCTGATGATTGTATACAAGTGACTAATTTAGAGGCCTGGTTGGCTGCTGTGAAAAATTGGATGTCACTATATTTCCTGCTTTTAAATTCTGATAAAACTGAGATGCTGGTGCTTCGCCCTGCTAGACACAGACACCAATTTGATCAAGTAACAATAACAATTGATAACTCTGTGATTTCACAGTGTGGCAGCCAAAAATCTTGGTGTTATGTTGGATCCTAGCCTTTCCTTTGATAAGCACATTAAAGAAATCATCAAGACTGCCTTTTTTCCCATGGCTAAAATTTGGTCTTTCCTGTCCATGGGTGATGCAGAGACTCTAATACAAGCATTTGTTTCATCCAGACTTGATTACTGTAATGCTCTGTTTTCAGGTCTGCCACATGCGAGTACTAAAAGTCATCAGATGGCTCAAAATGCTGCAGCTAGAATCCTAACTAAGACCAGAAAATTTGACCATATTACACCAATCCTTGCCTCCCTTCATTGGCTTGCTATCCATGTTAGATCAGACTTCAAGGTGTTTCTGCTGACTTACAAACTCCTAAATGGTTTTGCCCTATTTTACCTGTCTGATCTCCTTAAATCATACATTCCATCTCGAGCTCTCCACTCTCAAAATACAGGGCTCCTGTGTGTACCCAAAGTTAAAAAGAGGTCAGCTGGTGGCAGGGCCTTTTCCCACCGGGCCCCGTTCTTGTGGGATAACCTGCCTCCTGCCGTCAGACCATCAGAGTCTGTTGAGTCCTTTAAATCCAAACTTAAAACTCATCTTTTTGCCTTAACCTACTATTAGTTGCCTTTAAATTGAGTACTTCATGACCTGCACTGCATGATGGGTCGGTTTCTGTCTCAATGAATTCACCAAACACTTTTCTACCGATGAGCTCATAGAGCATAGATTATTGACTCCTGCAAACTGTTCTCTTCTCTAACGCCTTTTCTCTCTCTAAATTATTTCTTCTCCTTTCTCTTTTCCTGTGTATGTGAATGGTGTGATATGAGTCTCCCTTGTGTGCACATGTAGTCTGTCCTCCTCCCAGGTCTCCATGGTTATGGAGGTCACCACTGGGACACTGCTTGGCATCCTCTTCATCACACTTTTTTATCTTTATCTTATGAATCCATATCCTGTTCAATGTTAGATCTTTCTCTCACTCCAATGTGTGACTAATGTCTTTTCTTGTCTCTTCTTCCGTGTATGTGAATGGTGTGATGTCAGTCTCCCCTGTGTGCATGTGTAGTCTGTCCTCCTGTCAGGTCTACATGGTGATGGTGGTCACGTGGCTCAGGTCATGGGCTGTTCCAATGGCATCTGGAGACTGCTTGGCATTCTCGTCATCATACTCTTCATAAATTTTATAATTCCATTATAATTCTGTTATCCTCTTTCAATGTTGTACTCTGTAAATTGTGTAAACGCAATATCCATTGCATGTTGGCCATCTTGGGAGAGAGAGATCCCTCCTCTGTTGCTCTCCCCGAAGTTTCTTCCTATTTTTTCTCTCTGTTAAAGGTTTTTTTTTGGGGTTTTTTTGTTGTTGTTGTTGTTTTTTTACAGAGTTGTTCTTTATCCGATGCACGGGTCTAAGGACAAGATGTTGTATTGCTGTAAAGCCCTCTGAGGTAAATTGGTAATTTATGATAATGGGCAATACAAATAAAATGATGACTATATATATCAAGCACTTATATTAAAATGATATATATCATATATCACTATATATATCAACCACTTATATATAAAATGATGACTATATATATCAACCACTTATATTAACAACAATGTGATGATATGGAAAAATTAAATAGCCTAGACCTTTTTAAATAAACAAATGGCCTTGGACACAGAGATGGGCAAGCAGACAAAGGATCAAAGTCTGATAAATTATGTTTTTGTCTTTTTCTTTGATAATCTGTATGTGATGGGAGTATACCCATTTCGAAAACGTAGAGTCTGACTCTGCAGCCAACTCGGCCATTGAATTTCAGCAACAGGAAATTCTTTGGGGGATATTTTTCTGGTCGTGCACTAGCAGAAGTGTTGCAGTATGGATGAATTCTGCTGCAGCAGAACGTGCCCATTACAATCAACTGCAGCTGCTACGTCTCGATACATGCTTAATAATTCAGGTAAGGAAATCTGAGAAAGTTGAATCAGTTCATCTAGACACAGAATTAAATGAAAGAAACATTTCATCACTCATCTAAGTGACTTCGTCAGTCTCAGCTGACTGCAGGTATCCCTAACCTTATAAACAGCACAGTTGCATAACGACCAAAACTGGTACAGTTGTGTCAGTGGTGGGTTTCATAGGCAAATTGCCATGACCATTAACTAGAGTTAAACTAGAGGATTGGGGGCATAGCTGTAATCACAGCATTGTACGATGGAGACAGATGTACTCTTAGCCCCCCCCCCCCCAGTTCAGGGATGGCTGTTCCCTCTTAACATACATGGCCTCTTTGACTCTGTTCAAACCAGCATTCAAGTCAAGTCAATTTTACAGCCCATTATCACAAATTAAAAATTTGCCCCAGTGGGCTTTACAGCAACACAACATCCTATCTTTAGACCCTCTCATTGGATAAGGAACCACTCCCTAAAAAAAAACCTTTAACAGGGAGAAAAAAATAGGAAGAAACCTCAGGGAGAGCAACAGAGGAGGGCTCTCTCTTCCAAGATGGACAACGGCAATGGATGCTGTGTTTACACAATTTACAAAATATAACATTGAAAGATGATAACAGAATTATAATGGAATTACAAAATGTATGAAGAATATGATGCACAGGATGCCAAGCAGTGTCCAGACGCCACCGGAACAGCCCAGGACTCAAGCCACACAACCAGCATCACCATGTTAGAAAAAAAAAAAAACCCAAAACAGGGTAACAAAATTCATATGGATTTATAAAATATATAAAAAGAAAATGTGAGGGGAATACCAAGCAGTGTCCAGGTGGCGACCACCGTCACCACAGAAACCTGGGAGGAGGACCGACTGCACGAGCACACAGGGGAGACTCACATGACACCATTCACACACAGAAAAAGAGAAAGGAGAAGACTTCATTCACAGACATTCAGAGAGAAAAAAGACTTGTGAGAGGAGAACAGTTTGCAATAGTCATTAGTCATAATCAATTAAGTCATCAATTAGTCATAATCTATACGCTATAATCTCGTCAGCAGAACACTGGATGGTAAATTCATTGAGACAGAAATTGACCCGCCATGCAGTACAGTTTGTGAAGCACTCAACTTAAAGGCAACTAATTGTAAGCTAAGGCAAAAAGATGAGTTTTAAGTCTGGAATTAAAGGACTCAAAATAAACTGATTGTCTGATGGCAGCAGGCAGGTTATTCCATAAGAATGGGGCCCGATAGGAAAAGGCCCTGCCACCAGCTGACCTCTTTTTAACTTTGGGTACACACAGGAGCCTTGTATTTTGAGAGCAAAGAGCTCGAGATGGAATGTACGGTTTCAGGAGATCAGACAGGTAAGATGGGGCAAATCCATTAAGGATTTTATAAGTCAGTAGAAGCACCTTGTATTCTGATCTAACATGGATATGCAGCCAATGAAGGGAGGCAAGAATTGGTGTAATATGGTCAAATTTCCTAGATTTAGTTAGGACTCTAGCTGCAGCATTCTGAACCATCTGAAGACTTTTAGTATTAGAATGTGGCAGACCTGAGAACAGAACATTACAGTAATCAAGTCTGGATGAAACAAATGCATGTATTAGAGTCTCTGCGTCAGCCATGGACAGAAAAGACTGACCCCCACCCCTCCCCCATCGGTTCAGGGATGGTCGTTCTCTCTACCCTTACCTAAGATACATAAACAGGATGTACCATTATGACCTATTGTTATTATGACTAACTCAGTGACCTATAACATCTCTTAGTTTAAGTTTCTGACATCTATTCTTAAACCTTTGGTAGGCAGTAATGAACATCACATTCAGAACACTGGATTTTGTGGATAAGGTGAAGGACTTCACTATGGAGGAGGATGAAACAATAGTCTCTTATGATGCTACATCTCTCTTCACGTGCGTTCCTGTTGCTGAAGCAGTGGAGGTAGTCCATATGAAATTACAGAACTACTCGGAACTTAGCAATAGGACCACCCTTAACACTAACCTTATGTGTCTGCTCCTGAAGCTGTGTCTTCAGTCCACATACTTCACATGCTGGGGGCAGTACTATAGGCAGAAGCATGGGTGTGCTATGAGTTCCCCAGTTTCCCCTATAGATGCCGACTTGTATATGGAGGAAGCGGATAAGAGGGCTCTGATGTCATATCTAGGGACACCACCTAGCCATTGGTTCAGATTTGTGGACAACGCCTGGGTTAAAATTAAATCTCAGGATGTACATTTCACCGGCCACATTAACTCTGTGGACAACCACATCAAGTTCACCAGGGAGGATGTGAAAAATGACAGGTTAGCCTTCTTAGACTGTGAAATTGCAATTGGTGATGGGGGACATTTGATTGATGATGTTTACCGTAAACCAACACATACTGATCAGTACTTAAGGTTTGACTCATCATCCACTGGAGCACAAACTGGGAGTGATCAGGGTGCTGTACCACCGAGCTGACAATGTCCCCACCAACACAGCGGCCGGGGAAGGGGAAAAATCCCACATTAAAAAGGCCCTGGTAAAGTGTGGTTATCCTAACTGGGTGTTTGTCAAAACCAGGAAGACGCCCAAACAGTGCACCAGCCAATTGAAGAGAGGAGAAGGACAACAGCTGCCTAAGAGAAAACCAGTGGTGATTCCATATGTGGTAGGAGTATCGGAACAGTTGAGACGCATATTTTCCAAACACTGCATCTTGGTTGCCTTCAAACCCCAAAACCTTCAGTGCCAGAAATTGGTCCATGCCAAGGAACAGGTCCCTCAGCACAAACAGAGCAATATAGTGTATGCTGTTAAGTGCCAGGAAGATTTCTGTGAATTGTACATCGGGGGAACCAAACAAACGCTGGTGAAGAGGATGGCACAAAAGAGAAGAGCTACCTTGTCAGGCCAGGACTCCACCGTACGACCACCAGGGAACAACCATCTCTGAACCTCTGGGCTAAGAGTAGTCAAGCAAAGTCAAGTCAATTTTATTTGTATAGCCCAATATCACAAATTACAAAATTGCTTTAGTGGTCTTTACAGCAGTACAACATTTGCAGTACATCTGTTTCCATCTTACAATGCTGTGATCGCAACTATTCCCCAAAGCTCAGTGAATGGCACATATGACAATTTTAACTCTGATTAGTGGACAAGGCAATTTGCATATAAAACCAATTACAGGTGCTGTTTATAAAAATGGGAAACAAGCAGTCAGCTGACAGATGAGTGATGAGACATTTCTCCTGCTAAACATTGTGTCCAGATGAACTGATTCAAATTTCTGTGATGAAGCTGCTACATTGACCACAGAAGCCACGTACACCTGCGTTGCTGATTTCTATGTTTGAACAGATGGTCTATTTTTCCTTCTCCACGTGTGGCAACATGGCCCTCCAACAGGTAAAAGCTACACAGAACTGTTTAAAAATGAGCACATCTGTTTAAAATGATTAAAATAAATACGCAACACAGCAATGCAACCTCTTGCATTGCACATTAAAATAAATCGATCAAATCAATGTGCATCCGTGATCCTGTAGTTAAAACAATCTAGTCAATTAATTCAGCACCAGTTAAAGCAGTTGCCACTTGCCTTACCCATTTTCCAAAGTAGCCTACTTGAAATGTCCTCAGGAAACTCCTCAGAAAACACGGCTGGCACGTGCCAACAAGACATGTAACCACACGCAACACATACAAAGTTGGTGTAGCAGGTAAACAAGACTAAGTTAAAACCTAGTATTTGGCTAGCATTTGGCTACATTTAAAAAGTGTCTGTTTTGACATTGGTTCTGTGAACAGTGGCTGTACTGGACATAAGTTTTCAAACCCTGATTAGCGCAAATTTATTTTTTTATATGAAATAATTACCTGGCTAAAATCACTGCTGCCATGATCACTGGAAAGTCTGGGCATTACACCCTTTATAAATGCACTTCAGTTACCACCAACTGTCTGAGGACGCTAATAATTTTCACTCTAGCTGCGTGTGGCTGTCTGCCTTGGTGTTTGTGAATTGGAATTTTTTGCAACGAGGCATTTCAGAAGTATCCACGAGCAGCACTATATTATGTTCATTAGCGTGCGGAATGCTGAGCTGATTCATGGCTAATAGGAAAACTCCCATTTCCATGTTTACAAGCGATGTTATTGGTCGACTGACCAATCATGTAATCTCAGTGATGTCGTCGGTCACCACTAGCAGTGACCGACGCTATCGTTATTCCCAATAGGGACGGCCAGTTCAGCCCAAAAACCCACTCCACCCCGCCTACGTGAAATGCCACATTTATACCCTGGTCAGTGTTATAGAAATTATATTTTAAACATTTTTGACCAACCAACAGTATCCATACTGAGAACCAAATTCTTCAAATACCCAGTTCCACCCAAAACACAAGAAATTGCTGTCAAGCCCACTGAGGCAAATTTGTAATTTGTGATATTGGGCTATACAAATAAAATTGATTTGATTTACTTGATATAACTGTAATAACATTACCGAAATACAAGGAACACATTATGCTACTTTGTTACTGCTAAAAGTAATAATGTGTTACTTTTGTAACACATTACCCACCAATGCTGTGAGTGACACTAGAGGAAGATGCAGAGGACAGGAAAAGATGGAAATGGATGATTCGCTGTGGCGACCCCTAACGGGAACAGCTAAAAGTAGTAGCAGTAATAGACTGTGACTGACCACTTGTGGTCGGATCTCAGTTCCCTGTTCTATATGTAAATAAGCATGTACATCATTTCCATTTGCAAAGACCAAATGCATTGTTGTTTTTAACTGGCGGGAGGTAGCAATACACTTCCCGTGTCTAATCTGCCAGAAATTAAAAGACAAAGTTTGCAAAGACCTTGGTGAGTTGGCGAAATCAAAGCAATACAGACTGGGTCTATTCCTTGGCGTGTTCCAGGGAAACCAAATTGCCCAAGATGTTTGATTACACACTTGGAATATATCTCTATAAGCTTTCCGAAACGTTCAGACATCATGGACAAAGTTGCCTCGCACTTTAATGACACCATAGGCGCATTAATTAGTATGTACTTCCGCTTACGCAGAGGACATCAGTTGAGTAGGTGATCCTTCGATGTGGCCCAGGACACATTCACGTACACACCTCCGAATATGGTCTGAGTGATCGGATCTCAATGTCCTCAATGCGTCTATGGTGCATTTACAACTGTACAGCTGTCCACTTGTGATCAGATCATCCAAAATCAGAAATGCATGTTAATGCCAGCTGTAAACAGGGCCACAGACACAGAACTCTTGACCAACATGGTACTATTAAGCCAGGAAAAATTCAAGATTTTTTTTCCCAAGATCCAAGCAAAGATTTACATAATTGCCTAAAATAACGACTGCAGCAACACTAGTCATGAGCTCTGCTGGATGTTCGTTCTGCTGTACCACGGCTGACTATAAGAACCAGTTCTAACCAGAACTGCTATTACATCTGCAAAAAAGCTAATCAGTACCATCACTTCCAGCCTAATAGGGAGGGAGGCAGGGAGGGCAAAGAAAGAGGGACAATGGGGAAAAGGATGAGGAGGAGAAAAGCAAGAACAGGATGAGGAAGAAGTCAAAGGTGTAGAACAAAAAGAATGTGATGAGGAAAAAGTAAAGAAAAGTGGGAGCAAATCAATAGGACTGAAGAGGAAAAAGAACAAGGATCTGTGGAGAAAAAAGGAGCAGAGCACATGAAGAAAAAAATGAAGAGAAAAAGGCAGAAGAACACACTAGTTATTCCAAATTAAAGTGCTGAGAAGCACAAGACTGGAAAATAATCATTTAAAAATCATTAATAATCCATCATAATAATGTTGTGGCTTAGCAATGGCAACTCTTTGATGCTCCAAAAGACGAGAACCTAAATTAAGCCGTAACGCCGAATAATTAAGCCCCTTGTAAACATACTTTAAAGTCCAACTGAAAATAAAATACATGTTTTTTTTAGATAATAACAGATCTACTCTGTGCATTGACTGTCGTGTGTCCTCTTTTGGGGGAAAAAAAAATCATGACCCTAAAAGAAGCAATTTGCTGTTCGCATGAGGGCACCATCTATCTCAGCTTCTACTGGTAGGTGAAAGGCACGTCAGTTTACGGAGCAGATTTGCAGCTTCGACTTTGCTCCATTTTGCTTTATTTAACTGGGCTAAGAAACAAAGTGGCTTCTATTCTCAGCTGATTTTGAAGCCTGAAACTGTACAAACAATGCTCAACAGTGCACAAGTGAGAGCTTGAATTTGTATTTTTTTTGCATCTAACGTTTAAATGTCATGCATCTAAAGGGCCAAATCAAGAACCATGGTACCATTCATCAACTGGTACCGTTCACCGGCTTTAGCCAGTTAGTCACTGACTAAAGCTGAAAAAGTTTTAGGTGCCAGCGCAACGGCATACGCTTATCTGCAAATCTCATGATCAGTCCCTCTAGATCAGTGTTTCTCAACCCAGTCCTCAAGGAACCCCTATCCTGCAGATTTTCACTGTAACCCTGCATAGGTAGCCCTGCTTGTACTTACTCGACCAATCATCTCACAGCACTTAATTATGCAAGGTGTGCAACATCTGACAAAATTCATTGCTGATTGGTTGAATAACTACAAACAGGTACCTATTCAGGGTTGCAAAGAAAATATGCAGGATAGGGGTTCCTTGAGGACTGGGTTGAGAAACACTGCTCTAGATGTTGAATGGTATAATTCCACAGACAGTTCAGCATGTTAAGTGCTAGATAATAAGTATTAAATAATTTTTTTAAAAAGCGTGCTATATGTTGCCTTGTAACATCATTCATGGCTGTATAAGCAGGGAAGTTGACAGAGTCTCCCAGCAATACTGGCTTTCAGCTGTCACTCAGACAATATCAAGGGAAAGCCCACTCACTGGTGGGAGGTAGATGTCATTTCAGCATGCATGTCAAAAAATATGCTTTACCTTCTTATTTAAAAATAAAAAATACAAATACTCATAATAACCTCGATAAAACGGATTTAAAATGTTTTTACATCAAAAGTGAGCAGATTTAAAAATTTGGTTGGACTGTAAAGGTTTTATGGTAACATCTAGTAGTTGCTGGCCTATGAGCAACTTTCAAACTGTAAGTAAGACATCCTTCCAGCTATAGAATGTTCCTAACTGAATTTAGCTCTTCTTTTTTTTAAAACCGAATTTCGTTTATGCTGTAAACTTTTCCTGTCTCTGATGGACTGTGAGTCTTTCTTTTGTGTGTATGTGTGTATATGTATGTGTATCTTTGCTTATCCCAATTTTGATACATTTTGCTGTACATTTCTCTCTTTCCCACTCTTTTCCCTGCTCTACAATCGACATGCTAGACTCTTGACTAGAACTTGACCAGGTTTCAAACACCTTCTCACTCTTTGCCTGATAGTTACAGCCAATCAAGATCCAACCTAAGCTGAATGAATGAATAGTACACGATTGACAGCAGAGTCTTACTGCCATCACTCAGAGCTGGAGGTGGACTGATGAAGGTGGAGGGGATGAGGATTGGAAAAATGGAATGAGGTTAGGTGATGAGAGGAGTATTTGGGGAGGGGAAAAGGTGAATGATATGAAAGGATGATGGATGAAGGGATGAGGAGGAACATTAAGCATGGTCTCAAGAGTGTGCTGCCGGCACTTCAGACCAAAGACAGAGGGACTGATGGGAGGACATGAAGTGGAAGACAGCAAGTGAAAGATTCACATGAAAAAAATCAAAGGGACGATAACCTCCCTCTACTGCAGCGGTCGGGAACCTATGGCTCGCGAGCCATATATGGCTCTTCCGGTGACGGCATATGGCTCCCAGACAATTTTGAGTTGAAAATTTTTTTTTTTTCAAAAAAATCAGTTTGGAACTGATTTTAAAATACTTGTGATATTTCTTAATAATACTGTGTCATTTTAAAGTAAACAGAAATTAGTTTTGAAGATAAATTTCACGGGTCACGGGTCACCCGTGGGTCGGGTCGGGAACCAATGGCTCGCGAGCATGTCCGGGTCATTGTAAAGGTGAAGAAATCAATTTTATCAGATAGCCAACTAGTTTATCCGCTTCAACCCTTGTAACGGAAAAGATGGCGAAAAGAAAAAAAGACGATGATTACCGTGCATTCCAGGCTGCGTGGACAGAGGAATTTGCATTTGTGGAGAGAGCAGGATCTGCGGTATGTCTAATATGCAATGATAAAATTGCATCGATGAAACGGTCAAATATAAAGCGGCACTTCGATACGCACCATGCTTCATTTGCATCGAAATATCCAGCGGGGGACAGCAGGAAAAGGGCATGCGAGGAGCTACAGCGGAGAGTGCAGACGAGTCAGCAGCAACTACGTGTGTGGAGCAAGCAAGGTGACGGGAATTCCGCTAGCTTTGCGGGGGCTTTGGCAATAGTAAGGAATGGAAAGTCATTCACAGATGGCGAGTATGCCAAAACATTCATGCTTGATGTGGCCAATGAACTGTTTGATGACTTCCCAAATAAAGACAAGATAATCAAACGAATAAAAGACATGCCCCTGTCAGCAAGAACTGTGCACGATCGTAGCATCATGATGGCAAATCAAGTCGAGGAAACACAAATTAAGGACATAAACGCCGGGACATACTTTTCTCTCGCGTTAGATGAGTCAACAGACGTTAGCCATCTATCTCAGTGCAGTATCATTGCCAGGTATGCTGCAGGTGACACACTGCGTGAGGAAAGCTTGGCTGTTTTGCCAATGAAAAGGACAACAAGAGGAGAGGATTTATTCATGTCTTTCATGGAGTTTGCTAAAGAAAAAAAACTACCGATGGATAAACTTATTTCTGTCTGTACTGATGGTGCACCCTGTATGTTGGGGAAGAACAAAGGATTTGTAGCGCTTCTCCGTGAACATGAAAAGAGAGCCATCCTAAGTTTTCATTGCATCCTGCACCAGGAGGCGCTTTGCGCTCAGACGTGTGGCCAGGAGCTTGGCGAGGTGATGTCTCTGGTCATTCGAGTGGTCAACTTTATTGTTGCCCGAGCTTTAAATGATCGCCAGTTTAAAGCTCTGTTAGAAGAAGTTGGGAATCATTATCCCGGTCTGCTTTTACACAGCAACGTGCGTTGGTTGTCAAGGGGGAAGGTGCTCAGCCGTTTTGCAGCTTGCCTGAGTGAAATCCGGACTTTTCTTGAAATGAAAGGCGTCAAGCATCCTGAGCTAGACAACACTGACTGGCTCCTGCAGTTTCACTATCTCGTGGACATAACTGGCCATCTGAACCAGCTCAATGTCAAAATGCAAGGTATTGGAAATACAATCTCATCCCTTCAACAAGCAGTGTTTGCATTTGAAAGCAAGCTGGAAGTCTTTCTCAGGGACATTGAAACAGGTCGTCTTCTGCACTTTGAAAGACTGCAACAATTTAGAGATGCATGCTTAGCAAGTGACTCCACTCAACATCTGGATCTCCAGCAGCTAGCTGGCTTTACGTTCAATCTCCTGCAGTCATTCAAAGCACGTTTTGGAGAATTTCGTGCGCGCACTGGTCTTTTCAAGTTCATCACTCATCCACATGAGTGTGCAGTGGACAAAATCGACCTGACATGCATCCCCGGGGTCTCTATCGGAGACTTTGAGCTGGAAGTTGCTGACCTGAAGGCATCAGACATGTGGATGAGTAAGTTCAAGTCACTTAATGGGAGAGTTGGAAAGTCTTGCGCGACAGCGAGCAGAGCTGGCGAGGGAACACAAGTGGACAGAAATTAAAAATCTTCAACCTGAAGACCAGCTGATTCTTAAAACTTGGAACGAGCTTCCTGTGACATACCACACAATGCAGCGTGTGAGTATTGCCGTATTGACCATGTTTGGCTCTACATATGCATGTGAACAGTCTTTCTCGCATATGAGGAACATTAAGACCAACCTACGCTCACGTTTAACTGATGGAAGCCTCAACGCCTGCATGAAGCTCAACCTCACCACGTATGAACCAGACTACAAGGCCATCAGCAAAACCATGCAGCACCAGAAGTCGCATTAAAAGTAAGACATATTTAATTTATTATACGTTAAAAATACTATATGGCTCTCAATGAAATATATTTAGAAATATTTGGCTTTTATGGCTCTCCCAGTCAAAAAGGTTCCCGACCCCTGCTCTACTGCTATGGTGATAAGTGATAGAAGGATAGAGAGCAAAATGTAAGGAAGGAGAAAAAGCCATATTAGCTCCTTGAGGCTGTTGAAACTAGTGATAAGCGATTAAACTCCGACAAATAGATATATAGATATATAGATACATAGATCGATACATAGATCGATAGATAGATAGATAGATAGATAGATAGATAGATAGATAGATAGATAGATAGATAGATAGATAGATAGATAGATAGATAGATAGATAGATAGATAGATAGATAGATAGATAGATAGATAGATAGATAGAACAGAGGAAGGGAAGGTGGACGATATAATGGAAGGAGTGAAACGAAGGACAGAAAGCTGAAGGGAATGTATAGATTATAGTGACTGAAGGCTATTTGGAAACCAGATGGAAGGGTAGTTAGATAGATGGTGGGCTGAGAACATGTGGTCTTTTATACATTCTTGGCATTAAGAAATATGAAGGATTAAACGAGGGAGTGCTGGAAGGAGACATGGGTAAAAGACAATGGGGAGGATAGGAATGGAGAGATGGATGATGTAAGGGATGAAGTACAAGAAGAAAAGATGGAGGGAGAGGGGGAGGATAATAGAATGAAATTGAACCAAATATGGAGTGAAAAGTGCGACGCAGACAGAGAGAGAGAGAGAGAGTAGTGAGGGATGAAGAGCGAGAGGAGTGTGAGGAAGATATTAAGGGACAGACACTTCACACACACACACACACACACACACACACACACACACCCCAAGAGAATATGTTCTCCGGCCATCCATCCATCCATCCACCGATCCATCCATCCATCTATCCATTAATCCATCCAAATACCCCTCCATCTCTGCTGAGTCCATTTAGTATGAGTAGGAACAGGCTTAAGTATGGAGCTCCATTCACACGCTCCACTGCACCACAAAGAGCACATTTCAACACCATAAAAGGAACATTCCTATTCAATACTAGATAATCACTCACTAATGACTGAACCAAGAGAGAGGGTGGGGGGGTGGGGGCCTATCAGGAAAAGAAAGAGGCATTGAACCTCTTCAATTAAGTCAAATTAGTCTATATTAGCCTAATTACCCAATATTTCACTTTAAGTAACATGTAATTCTGCCGCATAATAATTATGATAAAATGCACATTTAAAATCTGGAAGTGTTTTCCGATGTTCTGGTCCACAAAGACCACTTTTGCTCGCATATTTAGAAAAGCTGCAAGCGTAATTTTGCAGATCAAATTGTGGTGGTGCATTTTAACCACAGATCCCTATCAATATAATGGTCACAAAAAGTGGTCACAAGAAATTTCATTTAGGTTAAGATGAAGGGAGGAAAAAAGGACTAATGATACTGCGAAATTGAGGGACAAAGTCAAATCTGTACTTAGAAACAGTTTAGCCTGCTCAGACGGGGTGTGTTTGGCTACACATTCACATAGGCCTCTATGGTATCAAATAAAATCACATGAAACTGTTTGATGAGGACTGGATAGTGCTCTGGTGGAAATCAGGGCACCATTAAAGTGTTCTTTGTGTGCATTTTCCGTTCAAAAGTGACTGTATGCCAAGAAGGTATTTCATGAAGGGGGAAAAAGACTTTATAGTGCAGACATTTAAGTGTATTTTGGTGTTTAAAGGACTGAGTGTTCCTACTGAAGTGTTGTGTGGAGTCCACTACATAAACAACGCTGTAGCAAGCGTACTGAAAAGTTAACGCTTTATCAAAAATACAGTGAGGGACTGACTGACATAGCATGCAGACAAACAGACTAATGGGAAAATTGGAGAGATCCTGGAGCCTTAGGGTAAGAAAACATAAGATATTAGACAAATGTTTCCGAAGCACTAGATATTGTATTTACAGAATGCTGGTATTCAAATCGCATGTAAACCAACACCAGTTCTCAAAACTTATTTTTCCTTATACATGTCAACGTTCATCTTTCCAATGCTGCATTGCATTCTGTCTGATGTCTTTTTATTTTCTCCCCAATTGTACTTGGCCAATTACCCCACTCTTTCGAGCCATCCCGGTCACTGCTCCACCGCCTCTGCTGATCCGGGGAGGCCTGCAGACTACCACATGTATCCTCCGATACATGTGGAGTCACCAGCAGCTTCTTTTCACCTGACAATGAGGAGTTTCACAAGGGGGATGCAGCGCATGGAAGGATCAAACTATACCCCTAGTTCCCCCTCCCTGCTGAACAGGCGCCCCAACCGAGTAGAGGAGGTGCTAGTGCAGCGACCTGAACACATACCCACATCTGACTTCCCACCCGCAGACACGGCCAATTGTGACTGTAGGGATGCCCGACCAAGCCGGAGGTAATACAGGGATTCGAACCGGCGATCCCCATGTTGGTAGACAGCAGAATAGACCACCACGCTACCCGGATATCCTTTCTTCGGATGAGACGTTAAACCAGGGTCCTGACTCACTGTGGTCATTAAAGATCCCATGGCACTTTCTCCATCTGGCCATCCAATCATCCCCACATGTAATTGGCTCAATGATTCCTCCCCCTCTACCTCAAGCTGATGTGTCATGAGCGTTCTGGTGCAAAATGGCTGCCGTGCATCACCCAGGTGGGTGCTACACATTGGTGGTGGTTGAGGTGTGTTACCCCCTTCAATGTGAAGTGCTTTGGGTTTCTAGATAAAGCGCTATATAAATGCAAGCCATTATTATTATTATTATTATTATTATTATTCTGCAAGTCAAGCAGGGCAACAATGAAAAGACCCCCCCCCCCAAAAAAGAAGAAAAAAATAGAAAAAGAAAAAAAAAACATTTGCAATGCAGGGCCTTTCATTTCAAGTTTCTTAATCTCAGAAACAATTCACTTAATGCTAAAACAATCTGTTTTCTCTCCCTGCATGCTACTGACTTTAAACTTTTAATCTGGCACTTTTTAACTGCAGGTAAATGGCTCTTACAGTCAGACGCACAGTGACATGCCGGCAGGTAAGAGAAAGGGTACTGCAACCTCAAATGTTGTTTGCTCATCACGTCACATTATGAATGTTAATCCTTTCAAACAGTCCAGGTAGGTCTCAGACCTGTGGTGATGGCATAACTTATGCCTGCCTCACACACACACACACACACACCAACATACACACACACACACACACACACACACACACACACACACACACACACACTCACCTCAGTAGGCCAAAGCCTTTTTTCTTGCTCTTTTTCTCCGTCTCCTCTATTTCCTCTGCTTTCTTCCTGTCTTTCTCTTTTCCTTTCCCCTTGCTCTTCTCTTTCTTCTTTACTTTTGCTTTCTTCTTCTTGTCTTTCTTGTCCTTCTCGTCTGGCTGATCCCCCACACCCTGGCGGGATGAGCCACTGGCGGGGGTGTCTCTGCCCGAACTCTGGTCCGAACCATCATCTACAGGAAGGCAGGATGGGAGAAGAGGATATAGAAGAGAGGGAAAACAATGTTGGAAGAAAAAAAACTTTTTTTCCTCCTAAATAGACACTATTTTGAGTTCCAATAAGAATTAAACCCAGAGTTTCTACGATGGACGTAAAACGGCCAACACAAAGGGCTGCAGGCAGGGTAACCCTGACATGAAATGATAGCAAATGATCCAGATGAAGATGTCCACTGAAGAAATTTTGTTTTGCTAATAGTGCCACTCATATGCCTGGAGTAAGTGTTGGTCTTAGTCTTAGTTGCAAATGTTTCTAAGTGTATTGATGAATGCTTTTTGATCCAAATCTTTTAGAAGGCATGATGTTCTTTTTTAAAGGTTAAAACATTTTAAACCTGTGGCTCAGCAGGCCTTGAGTGCAACAAAGGGAGAGAGAAATTCCAAGCTCTCCTACCGTAAAGATGAGAAGATTAGAAAGACCTTGTTGTGGGGAGAGGTTTCTGTTGCTCATGCGATACCATTCAAATCCTGAGCAATTCAATATCTGATGAATCCCCCAAAACATTAATTTAACTAACTTATGATGAGCCGCTGGATATATATCACATAGAATATACATCCATTATCCAAGCCGCTTATCACAATCGGAGTTGTGGGGATGCTGGAGCCTATCACAGCAGTAATTGGACAGCAGGCGGGGAGACACCCTGGACACATTCTCACCTAGAGACAATTTAGTATGACCGATTCACCTGACCAACTTGTCTTTGGACTTTGGGAGGAAACCGGAGCACCCGGAGGAAACCCACGCAGACACGGGGAGAACATGCAAACTCCACACAGAGGACGACCTGGGATGATTCCAAGGTTGGAGAACCCCGGGGTTCGAACCCAGGACCTTCTTGCTGTGAGGGGTCCGCTCTCACTACTGCGCCGCCATGCCACCGTAGAATATACACACCAGTTTTTATCTTTTTTCTCTACCACTGGAGACAAATTCAGTACAAATTTACAGTGATCATTAATGCATAATTTAGACAGTGAACATGTTAAAAGCATTACTTTTATTGCCTCATTACCTAGGGGAAAGAGAGGAGGGAATGCCCTGAATTAAAATGACCAACACACATACACAGAACACACACAACCTTACAAAGCAGATCATCTTACACATGCACAAATGCAATCATGCATGTGAGGGTGCAAACACCCACCCACCCACCCACACCCACACCCACACACACACAAAGCTTAACAACATGCACACATACCTGCAGACACACGAACACCTAAATGCACCTGCTAACAAATTTAATAGCATGCAAACAAGCACTTAGATAGATACACACACAAACACCCACACCCACACCCACACCCACCCACACACACACACACACACACACACACACACACAGATCCCTTGTCAGATTTTTTGAAACGATCAGACCAAATTAAACTGGGCTGTTTAGAATGAGGTGTAACCTTGTGTGGCTATTCATTTCAGTTTCAATTACAAAGCCCATCTAGCAAAGGAAACAAAGTGTGTTTGTGTGTAATAAATAAAATGCATCCCCGTAAGCTTCGCTGTTTAATGACAAGAGAATTATAAATGAGTGAATAAATAAATAGCCATTAAAATAAAAAAGGTTATTCTAACACCATGTATATTAGTGGTCTATTGTTTGTGTGTGTGTGTGTGTGTGTGTGTGTGTGTGTGTGTGTGTGTGTGTGTGTGTGTGTGTGTGTGTGTGTGTGTGTGTGTGTGTGTATTTGCACACATGTAAGAAGGCCCTGACGTATTAACCAACATTTTCTCACGGGTCCAGGGAGCTCCCATGAGCTGAATAGCACACAACAATGGCTGCATTTAAATGGACTTGAGTATCCCGATTATCCTTTACTGTGGATGTGGCGTTTACATGGAACACAGAGAAATTTGGTTATTCATATCCCCGTACACACGATAAATACCAGTATCCCGGGTTCTGACTGCTGCATGCTATATGCGCATGCACCTGAGGTTTACAACACAAGCCGGGGATTCTGAAATGGTTAATATGATATTCCTCAATAGCTACCAACCTTAATTTGACTGTGGCCATTGGAAATAAGACCACTTTGGTTTATAGCGGGTTTAGCGCTATTAAACGCCAACATTGCGTTGCGGATTTAGCTCATCCGCCGTATTGTCAGCATTGGGAGAAGAGAACGACAACAAACATTAAACATGTATTAAACAATAAATATGAAACACCTTGACCGGTGTCAGGCTGTCACCGCGTAGTACAAGGGAGCAGTGGCTGAAACGCCATTTCTTCATTGCTCTAGCACAGTGATACTCAAAGTGTGGTCCGCGGACCACCAGTGGTCCGCGAGCGCCCCCGAGTGGTCCGCGGGAGGATTGCAAAAAAAAATCGTGTTTCTCAAATCACCTTCATCTGCGTTCCAGTGCAAAGTTACGAGTACAGCTGTTTTCTAAATGTTTTCTAAATTAAAAGTGAATCAAAATGTAGCCTAAATAAGCCTAAAAATTTTGTTCAATTTGTCTAATGCAAACCTGCGTTTTGAGTCATGTCTCTTCAGTTAGCCTGTTACCTAGGTTACCTAGTTAGCTTCCATTACAATAACAGGATTTTCATATCAAAGACCTCCTGACTATTGTGAAAATTAAGTAAAATCTAACAAAGAGTGAAGTGAACCGTTCAAAATACAAACATCATGGATCGGTGGCTGAAGAGAAAATCCGGAGAAACGACGAACAATGTAAGCAACAAGGTGCAAAGACTTCCTTCTCACATTGAGCGCGTCAGTGTTAGCATGGAGTCCCATAGTGCTAACAGTTTGCAGCAGGAGCTAGCTAGCACAACACTCTGAAAAAGCCACTGCAAAAGTGAAACGTAAATACAGTAGCGATTACATTCAATTTGGATTTTTCTGGACTGGAGATGCTGAGGATCCAAAACCTCATTGTGTTGTGTGCTATGACATATTAGCTAATGAAGCAATGAAACCTGCCAAACTCAAGCGTCCCTTCGAGTCAAAACACAAGGAATACACCTCGAAACCTGTGCAATGTTTTGAGAGAAAACGTGAAGAGCTCGAGCGACACACGAGAAAGGAAGCCACGCAGTTTTTTATGCCGCAGGGGAAAACGCGAAAGCTACCGAAGCCTCATACAAGGTCTCCCTACTCATTGCGAAAGCTGGCAAACCTCATTCAATCGGCGAGACCTTGGTTGAGCCAGCTGCAAAGGTTATGGCCAACATAATGCTAGGGGAGAAAGCGAGTGAGGAACTTTACAAAGTACCTCTGTCCAATGATACAGTCAAGCGGCGAATAACATCCATGGCTGCAAATGTCCAAGATCAGCTGGTGACACGTCTGCGTCAGTCTTTTTTTCTCTCTCCAACTGGACGAGTCCACGGACATCGGTAACGGGGCTATTCTCCTCTGCTTTGTGCGGTACATACATGCGGGTGCTGTTCACGATGATTTTCTTTTCTGTCAATCCCTACCAACCAACACCACAGGAGAGGCGATATTTGAGTCCCTAAATAACTTCATTGTGCAGAATAACATTGATTGGAAGAGGTGTGCTGGCGTGTGCACTGACGGTGCCACGGCGATGACAGCCAAACACAAGGGCCTGGTGACGCGTATACGCGCTGTAGCTCCCTCTGCCGCATCGACGCACTGCTGTATCCACAGAGAGCAATTGGCAGTAAAAAATGCCACCCTGTCTTAAACTGGTTTTGGACGAGGCCGTAAAAATTGTCAACTTAATTAAAAGCAAGGCACTGAACTCACGTCTTTTTAAAGTTCTGTGTGAAGAAATGGGGAGTGAGCACACAAGACTTCTTGTCCACACAGAAGTTCGCTGGCTATCGCGTGGTAAAGTTCTCACCCGTCTCTTTGAACTGCGCGATGAGGTCAAGCTGTTTTTGCATCAAACTGATGAACTTTATGGCAGAATGCGTGACTTTCAATGGCTCGCAAAACAAGCCTTTCTTGCTGATGTTTTCAGCACGCTTAATAACCTGAATTTACCACTGCAAGGAAAAGCGGTCACGGTTTTTACAGTGCAGGACAAAGTTAAAGCCACTCGCATCAAAATGGATCTGTGGTGCGCGCGTCTTGATCGCGAGGAGTTTGACTGTTTCCCAACTCTAGCCGATTTTATCCTCGAAGCTGAAGAGGTTCTGGATAGCAACACACTTGCAGCCTTCAAGGAACATTTGCAAGGCATTCACACGCAACTGGGAAGATACTTTCCCGAATTGGATGTGGACGTTGAATGGATCAGAAATCCATTTGGAGACCAACCTCACATTGAGCGCGTCAGTTCCAAACTATCAGCACGGAAGGTGGATAGTCCTGTGGACATTGCATCAGATGGAACACTGAGAATGGCGTTCAGAGAAAAATGCTTGACAGACTTCTGGGTTCTCGTCCAACCTGAACATCCTGAGCTGGCTGAGTCTGCTTTGCAAGTGTTAATGCCGTTTTCAACCACCTACATCCGTGCAGTTGGGTTCTCCACACTGGTTGGTTTGAAAACCAAGCAGAGGAACAAGATCGATGTAGCCCCCTGTATGAGACTGAAACTCTCTAGTGTGGAGCCAGACATTGAGTCAGTGATGCAAAAGCAACAGCATTCCTCCCATTAGTTGTTGACTGCTGCTACCTGTAAAGCTGTTATGCTTATTTGAAATGTGTAATTTCATAGCTTCACAAGAGCCAGTACAAAGATTTGATTCCTATTAAAACGAATTTTTGTTAAATTAACATTAATAGTTCACTCTTTTAATGATGAATTCACATTGAGTTCACCGTGACAGTGGTATTTCAAATAAATCCCCATGTTTTATTCATCACATCACAACCAAAGGCAATAGCTCTGAACAAAATTAATATGAAACAGTAATTACACATACATCTCACAAAAATCAAGGTCAAGGTATATGGTAGAAGCCTAGCCTAATTTTGCTAGTAGCCTATTTATTACATATTTTGTATTGTAATATTCTGCAGACATAATTTGTAATATAAAACATAATATGCTATTGTAAGCCTAATATAGACTGTTTTATAAAGTTTTTTTGGGCGGGGGGGGGTGTTGGCCGGCTGGTTAGGTGGTCCACGGAAATTTTTTTTATGATCAAGTGGTCCTTGGTGTGAAAAAGTTTGAGAACCCCTGATCTAGCAGCGCTTCTCTCGTTGCCGCCATTCTTTGTTTCTCTTACGTCACTTGGTTGAAGCCGCGCCTGCGCAGTTAGTCGGCAGCGGCCAAAAAAACCGTGTGCAACAGTATCCTGGTATTATTTCGGAGTACTCTAGCTAGCATAATCGGGTTTCTCAAAACCAGGATAAGGGCTTGTCCAGGTTTCTGAAATCGTGATATTGTAGCGAATTCGGGGGACAACACAACCACAGGAACTGCCGCGGCCGGGACGCGAACCCGTATCGCCCGCACCGCAGGAGGCATCGCTAACCGCTAGACTAAAGGGTCAGACCCGCGAGTCAGCGTGTCTTATCCATGGACCTTACACTACCCCCCTCCTTCGGGAAGTGCGCCCCGCGCTTAAGCATAACAGCTCCTTTACGCCTCAGGGCCTCAGATAGCAGAAGATATCTGCACAGAGATGGTTTTTAAAGTGGCATGGGGGGTGCGCTTCTCCCAACGCCACATGACTTGATTGTAGAGGAGATGGTTCCGATGGCAAGGGGGATCCCTAGATGACCGGCACCTCCACACAACTGCAGGGGGCTGCCGGAAATCCAGTTTTTTGGAAACCGCCTCGAAGCGTGCCGCCACAGCTTGCTTTTCTGTTGGGGTAAGCTCCCTTAGCCTTATGTCTTCCAGACTCACCCACAAGGCAGCGGGGCAGTGGTTGATAGGTGCCAGGGTGTGTCCACCAGGGCGGGCCTGC
>NC_079221.1:32153809-32156309 GCF_029633865.1 Lampris incognitus | reverse complement strand
TAAATAGGACACCGGCGTTTCATGTCAGTTTCAGGTGCAGAAAAATAAAACCCCAACCTTTTAATAATAATAAATGATGTAAGATCGAGCTATATGCCTCCAATGACTTAGACACCAACAGAAATACAGCTGGCAGACTTGGCAGGATTGCAGCTTTCTTGAGATTAAACCAAACTAAAAAAAAGTAAATAAAAATATGTATTTTCTAGATTGACGAGCACCGTTATCAATGCAATAAAAAAAAAACTTTTGAAAGGGACAGTGGAGATGGGGTGTTGGGTGTCAGCAGGGGAATGACCTCCTTCCCTTCCTGTCGGTTCAGGCTGACTCGGTTTCCAAACAGATAACGAGTCCACCAGCTTCAGTCCAGATGGCTCGCTGTGTATTCTCACTTTAAAACACGAGTAAAGGCAGGCTATTCAGGGGTAGATGATGGAGAATTTAGGCAGTTATCTATTAAAATCTCATCTGTGCAAATTAAAGAGGCGTGATGTGAAATGCGAAGGGGAAACAAGGTATTTTGTTACTGTCATTGCAATCGTTGCATTTATTAATTGATCAAAAATAATTGCAAAACGTTAAATTGAAAAACATTGCTGGAGTCTACAGGATATAATAATAATAATAATAATGATAATAATAATAATAATACATTTTATTTGTGGGTGCCTTTCAGACACTCAATGACACCTTACAGAACACAGTAAAAAAACAACCAAAGAATAGGATTGTATGTACTTCAAGATCCCTTTGAGTTAGCTATCATTGTTATTGTTTACAAAGGTATCATAAAAAAGTCAACAACAAAAAAATGAAAAATTAAGAAAAAAGATTTTGGATTAAGAAGGAGAAAGACTTTTTTTGGGGGGGGGTTTGTTCCCCCTTTTTCTCTCCAATTGTACTTGGGCAATTACCCAACTCTACCGATCCATCCCGTCGCTGCTCCACCCCCTCTGCTGATCCGGGGAGGGCTGCAGACTACCACATGCCTCCTCCGATACATGTGGAGTCACTAGTAACTTCTTTTCACCTGACAGTGAGGAGTTTCACCAGGGGGACATAGGGTGTGGGAGGATCACACTATCTCCCCCAGGTCGGGGCACCTGTTCAGGAGGGAGGGGGAACTGGGGGGAATAGTGTGAAGTGCAAGGGACTAGCGTGTGATAGTATGATATGTGTGTGTGTGTGTGTATGTGAATTAATTCATTGAAAAGCGCTTTAAGTGGCTGTTGTAGCTAGAAAAGCACTATATAAAATGCAACTTGATTGACTAAGTTCCCCCTCCCCTCTGAACAGGTGCCCCGACCGACCAGAGGAGGCGCTAGTGCAGCGACCAGGACACATACCCACATCTGGCTTCCCACCCGCAGACATGGCCAATTGTGTCTGTAGGGACACCCGACCAAGCCGGCGGTAACAGTGGGATTCGAACCAGCGAGCCCTGTGTCGGTAGGCAATGGAATAGACCGCTACGCTACCCGGACACCCTGAGAAAGACATTTTTAAAAGGAAGGGAAGAGGGAGAGTAAGGATGGCTGAGAGAAAGAGGGCAAAGCGACCGACAGAAAGAGAGAGTCTACTGAAGTCTAATCACAATTTATTTGCAATTTAAATAACTTTACACTAGCCAACCAACTGCTCACATACTGTGCTGCGGGTCAGCTCCTCAGAGCGAAACTGGAGAGGAAACAAGCGATGCATTATTGATGCCTGTCGGGCATTGGTTTAGGATGTTGTCCATTCATAGCCAACTTTAAAGACGCCAAATAAATGATAACACAATGTGTTCTGGGCCACTAGCCTTAAGCAGGAATCTATAAGGAAATACATCTGTCTGATGCTCGGCCAAATAGCTCAGTCTTAAAAAATTAAATGAATAAAAAACTGAAGACACACAGGCAAAAAAAAAGAAAAGAAAATCTTTTGGTTCTTCGGATTACAGAGGTTGGAGATGCCAGATCCAAGAGAACACCCACTGTCTTCAATACACAGAGGCCACTTTGCAGCTGCCATGCTCGAACCACAGCTGCTCAGCTCAGGGGTAAACTTCAAGTGGGGAGGGAAAGACGTTTGATGAACTATTCCTCTTGTTCGTGTCAACAGAGAGTTTTGATGCTCTTAAGGTTGGCCTTGCCAGCAAAATCTGAGCTGGCAAGTCTAAACCACTCGGCTACTGCGGACAAGAAGGCCCTCCGCGTTTGACAGGCGTCAAATGTTTTCCTTTTAATGGCAATCAATGGACAATCTGGCGTTTTAAAGGCTTAAGTGACATGTCCTGATTTGTGCATCACTAAACAAATGCTTGGACATGCCGTGTCTTGTCAAGCTGTATAAATCCTGCATACATGTGCTTTTATGTGCTTTCTGCTAATACCCTGCACAAGCAGCCGGGGTCAGAGGTCATTCCCCAGAAGTGCGTTCCATGCTTTAAAGGGTAATTACACTCAACTTCACAATTCGTACATGTAAATACAAACAGACAGACAAAGACCACATCTCA
>NC_079221.1:32148809-32151309 GCF_029633865.1 Lampris incognitus | reverse complement strand
GTTTTCTTGAATCTCATCTTTTTTTTTCTTTTTATGTAGCAAATGAATGTTTCCTACGTCATTCATCCATACACGCCACGCCTTATTGAATAAGTCACTTGTAAATGGAGGCCCTTATGTCTGTGTTTGTGTGTGTGTGTGTGTGTGTGTGTGTGTGTGTGTGTGTGTGTACACATGTGAGAGTGTGTGTTGGAAAGACCACTGCTGCGAGGCTGAGCGGTTTGTCTGAATGTGTGCGTGAAGAGTGTGTGGATGGATGCATTTGTGCGAACAGTGTGTGTCATTCATTTAAAACTCTTAGCGGATGAATCAATACTTTCCTCTTTTTTTTGTCCTTTCTGTCGGGCTCCACGGTAAATGAATTGGTTTTTGCCATAAAGCAGGTAGACTGTGACATCACCCCACGCCTCTACGTTTCCAGACGCCTTGCACCAGCGACTGACTGCGCCGTAACAAAGGCCAGACTGTTGCACCGAGAGGACACAATGCACACGCAAATACCCCACAGAGCAGGCTGAAATATCAATTACTACATAATTTCCAGAAATGGATTTCATCTTATTAAAACATTTTCCACAAAGAGCATTACGGGCGCCAAGGAAGTTTAGAAAAAAAAATAAAACAAAAGGAGAAATTGTGTTGGTCACTTTTTTATGGCCAACCAGCACAGAGTACTCTACTGAGATACACCCTTCAAGTATTCGTCTATAAAGCTGCTAAGAAAAATTAGCCGTCCAACTGCGACTGCAGTGTTTGCTAATGGGTGTGCCACCATGTTCCTGCAGATGGGAGCTGCAGCATGCAGGGAAAAGTGAGTTTCAGATGTGCATCAACCATTACTCAACGACTCTAGTGACAGCAACAAATCATTTATGTGGGACATTCACCCAGGAGTTGGTCAAAGATCATTACTCCGCCTTTACACACCCCGAAACTCACACACACACACACACAAACACACACACGTGTTTGTGGCACACATACATGCACAACCCTATAATGAAAAGATCCATCAAAGAGAAAGTATATAGTGACTGTTCCATACTGTTACACAAAAACACACCTCTCTCTCTCTCACTCACTCACTCACTCACTCACTCACTCACTCACTCACTCACTCACTCACTCACTCACTCACTCACTCACTAACTCTCTCTCTCTCTCACTCACCATCTCTCTGTCTGTCTCATTCACTCACTCACTCACTATCTCTCTCTCTCTCTCTCTCCATCTCTCGGCCACATTAAACATTATATGGTGAATCTTTGTGAACAGTGGGTTCAGACAGAGATGAATGGCTGCTCTAACAGGAAGTGACAGCCTTGCATTAAAACCATCTCCTGATTGCTGCTCACCTTTATTGGCTTAGCAAGGTGGACAGAGAGGGTCAAAGGTCTTATGATAGAGACAGAGGCAGACAGGGGCAGACATACAGTAAAATCACATACACGTAAATCATATAAACACACACACACACACACACACACACACACACACACTCACGCACACACACATGTATAGAGTACAAAAGAACAGGTGGATACCCAGGACAAAAGCAACAAGATATTCAATATTATATGAATGCAAACACAAAGACAGGTGGGGGGGGGGCAGGAGTTGCTTCTCGCACATGCACACACACACATGAATTGCTCTCTCTCTCTTTGTGACAAATTAATCCATCAATCCCTATCAACCCAGCAAGGTGGTTCTCAGGAACTGTTCCAATCAATGAAAGCTAACAGAAGCAGAGAGAAATCAAGAAACAAAGAAAAAAAGAAAAGAAAAGAATTAGAGACAGTCTGAGACAGATAGAGAATGACATAGAGAGTAGCTGAAGCTCTCTAAATACTCCGCTTCAGCACTAGTGTGTTGTCAGTGTGCGACTATTGTCAAAGTCAAAGTTGTACAGCGGAGGAATTCAGACAATGGACTGCACCAGTCTCCCTCAGCATCACACGCAACAGTCCCCTGACACACACACACACACACACACACACACCGGTACGGAGACAAACACGTGCATGCAGTGCACACATTTGCACATGCACAAAACAAACCATGTGTGCGCACGCACACGCACGCTTTTGGAGAACTGCTGTTCATTCTAAGCTCCTCTGTCAGCCTCTAAGCCTGAGCGACGTTGGCGAGAAAGAGGGAGAGGGAGAAAAGGGGAAGAGAGACGTGTGTGGAGAGAGGTTGCGGTGGTCAGTGCAAACAGCATTTGGAAAAAAAAGGATGCATACTACATACATGAAAACTGCGACAAAAGCAGGATATCAAATCGCTCCATGGGAGAACACACCATGAGAGGCCTGACTCGGAGCGTCAGGATGTGGGGTATTGGGGTGAAGAGGATTAATTGGTTAATTAGTATGTATGTATCTGAAACTTAGTAGCCCACTGAAATGACACTGGAGGGGGGGGGGGCTACCAAACACACCTCTGTTGGTCACACTGTCCTGACACACAAAATGTCTTTGTTGCTTTTCTCCTTCCT